>NW_026033744.1:83253-116163 GCF_019186545.1 Solanum stenotomum
AAATTAGGACTTTAGGATTTTTGAAGAACTTTGAAAATACTTTGAATTAGCTCTTTGATTGAAAAGGGATCAAAGATAAAGAGTCCCCATACCTTAATATTGAGAAAGCCCACGAAAATCGATGAAAGAAGCCTCCAATTGAAACCCTAGTTCTTCACCCTTCTTCTTCCTTGAACTTGAAAGAAATATATGAAAGGAGATGGGTTTCTTTTTAATTCTAAGAGGAGTGACTTAAATGAAAGGAATTAAGTCATAAAAAGGTCTTATAGTTGCTAGGAAAAGAATAAAATAGCATAGGGTCAATTTTGGAAAAGGACTAAGGACCCATAAAGTCTTAACTTAAAAATTTTGCCCCTTCCCGTCTTAGTTCGCCCTTTTCTTCAGCCTGACAGTGCTTCAATATTTCGGGCATAACTTTTTTCTCCAAGGTCGGAATTGGGCAAACTCGGTGGCGTTGGAAAGAGGACTCAAAGACCTTTAATTTAATAGGTAAAGGTCCACCTAATTCATTTTGAGCTAAAAGATATGACTATTTAAATTGACCCTTACAACTCACTAGTTCAAATGACCCTTTCTCATCATTTCATCAAGTTCTCAACTCCAAACTCACATGTGAGGCTCTAGTTTCAGTAGTTCGTTTTTAGGGTTGTTACAGTATCGATCATGGAGACGTGGTATTCTTCGAGCTCTTTTTGTGTAGAACAAAACAAGCTTCATCAATGGTAAAATTCTAAAGCCGAACTTCACCTCACCTGCGTTTGCTCAGTGGGAAAGATGTGACGACATAGTAACCTCTTGGCTTTTGAACTCTCTGTCCAAGGACATAGATGATTGCCTACAATACGTGAATAATGCTAAGGAATTGTGGGATGAACTGGAGGATAGGTATGATCAGGCCAACGGTGCTAAGTTGTATCCAATCCAACAAGAAATCAGTAATCTTACCCAGGGAAACCTTGATGTCACAGGGTACTACACCCACATCAAAAGGTTGTGGGAAGAACTTAACACATTGGATGTGACCACACAGTGTACATGTTTATGTACATGTGGAGGGAAGACTAAACTACATAAGGCAGAGCAGGATCGATGCCTTATTCAATTTTTAATGGGCTTAAACGAAGTTTACACAATTGTTAGGGGTAGCATTCTAATGATGAATCCCTTTCCCACCATGCCTCGAGCATTTTCCATCTTAGTTTAGGAGGAAAAACAATGTGAGGTCAAGCCTCCTCATCGTGTTCACCTGGACTCCACACCATTGGCTGTGACAACAAGAAGTAGCTACAACTTCAGGCACTCAAATGCTCCACAGAGATGAGGGAATAAGAATGTGTACATGCCCAATGTCACCAACAACTCCTCTTCTAGATACTTTACAGGATCATCTAATCATTCAGGATCATCTAACCCTTCGAATCACAACAAGGCACACTTATTTTGTGAATACTGTAAGAAGTCAGGCCACACTGAAGCGAAATGTTATAGGCTGCATGGTTTTCCCCAGGATTTTAAATTTACCAAAAGCAGACGTGCAAGAGGAACAACAACAAATGTACTTGGAAATACTGGAGGGTTGCTGGATAAAAATTGTGAGAATGGACATTTGAAAGGATCAAGCCACACTTTAACTCATAGTCTCACATAAGATCAGTATAATCAGTTACTCAATCTACTGGTGAGCATTCATATTCATGGAGCAGGAACAAGTGATGGTCACAAAGAATCTGCCAAAGACCTCAACAATGCACATGGAGCTGTGAACCTTGAAGGTATCCTAGCTTGTCATTCCTCTATTACTAAGATAGGTAATTTGTCATGTAGATGTGTTGATTTTTCTGTTGATTCATGGATAATAGATTTAGGAGCCACCAATCATATGACATATAATAAGACCTTACTCACTAAGATCAGACCCTTACCTTATCCATTTTTAATTACTTTACTAAATGGATATAAAGTGAAGGTGACAAAAATTGGTGATGTCTACTTGAGTCAAACATTAACCTTGCATAAAGTGTTGATTGTGCTTAGTTTCAAGTTCAACTTAATTTTTGTCCATTGTTTAACTTCTCAACTCAAAGAAATTGTTTGTTTCAGCAGTTCCTCGTGTCTTATGCAAGGCCCTTCACTGAAGAGCCCTCTGGAGTTTGGTAGGGTAAGAAATGGCTTATACTTCACATGTCCAAGGTGTCTTACTTGCAACACCAACACTTCATCTAGTCCTGTTTTTTCATTTCCAGTTTGTTCTAATTCTGTTTTACCTTTTGTATTGAGTAACTCCTCTTGTATTCCATCTGTAAGATCCATTCATGATGTTAATAAAAGAGTTGGTTATAGTCATCTGAATTCTGTCAATAGTTCATGTTTTGCTAATTCTCCTATATCATGCACATCTCATGGGAATGTGGATCACTTATGGCATACTAGGTTAAGTCATGTACCCTTTGGAAAGATGAAAGGAATTTCCACAATGCATTTTCCTTTTGCCCTAAAGCAACCTTTTACCTGCATTGTCTACCCTATGGCAAGACAGGCAAAACTTCATTTTCCTTCAAAATCAACATCACAATCCACCAAAATATTTGACCTACTTCACATTGACTTGTGGGGACCATACCATACTCCAACACATGAAAGTCATAGATATTTCCTCACCATGGTTGATGATTTTAGTAGGTCAACATGGACTCAATTACTTAGCTGCAAAAGCAATGCCCTTCATACCATTAAAGCCTTGATATGCTTGATAGAGACTCAATTTAATACAATAGTCAAAGCCATTAGGACTGNGCGAAAGTTATAATAACTAGATTTGATTTCTAATGGAAAAATAATTACAACATGAATTCAAATCAAACAAAACTTTAATATGGAAATCATTTTTACTTACCTTAGTCATTTCAATAATAATATTAAATCATGAAATAAGGCCAAGGAAGCAAAATCCATGTTGGAGACATCGTTAGCATCATTCACATGAGACAATATTTTCATCTTAAAAGTCTTATTAATCAATACTCCTTATGTCCACGTTTAATTGTTATATTACGCTTTTCGAAAGTCAATTTGATTAATTTTTAAAGTTAAATTAGATTACAGTAATTCGATATTTTAAATAAAAGATTTAGATATTCAAAAATTATACAAAAAGTACTATAAATTGATATTTTGCATATCAATATGATGAAAAAATACATCGTAAAATGTTAGTCAAAGTTGTTATCGTTTGACTCTAGAAAAGAAAGATACGACAATTAAAAATGGACAGAGATACTCCTACTTTCAAACTTGAGCGGTTCAAATAAGTCATATTTTTATGGGCTAATTTTGTCATCAATCCTATAGTGCAAACTAAGTATAATAAAATACATAATTATTCAACAATGCGTATACCGTAAGTTGAAGTTATAATAAATTAATTCATTTGTTAGTTAGTTAGGCAGTTGGTATTTCTGTTAATTGGTTCATTCAGGTAGTTAGTTGTATGTGTATAAATACTGACTTTCAGCTCAATGATAATCAGTTTGCAAATTCACAATTCAGTTTCCCCTTTTACTCCATTCTCGTCCAGAATCATATGCAAGCTCAGAGTCTCCTGCCATGGAGTTTTTAGTCGTTTGAGTCATAATCTCTACATGGTATCAGAGCGAGGGATCTTCATTCCGCACTGATTCGCCTCACAATTCGTTAATTCAATTTCAACAATCTCGAATCTTACTTCGCGATTTCGTATTCTGAGATCTCACTTGCAATTCGCGATTTCACATTTCTGTAATCTCATTATCATTCTTCTTCTTCATTCATCAATGGTGCCTACTGAGGAAGATCAATTCCCTACTGCAGTTCAGGATTCAAGCAATGTTATGTACATGCATCCATCGGAAAGTGCTGGATCTTTAATTACTCTGGTTGTTTTCGATGGAACTAGGTATCGATCATGGAGACGTGGTATTCTTCGAGCTCTTTCTGTGAAGAACAAAACAGGCTTCATCAATGGTAAAATTCTAAAGTCGAACTTCACCTCACCTGCGTTTGCTCAGTGGGAAAGATGCGACGACATTGTAACCTCTTGGCTTTTGAACTCTCTGTCCAAGGACATAGCTGATAGCCTGCAATACGTGAACAATGCTAAAGATTTGTGGGATGAACTGGAGATATGTATGATCAGGCCAACGGTGCTAAGCTGTATCAAATCCAACAAGAAATCGATAATCTTACCTAGGGAAACCTTGATGTCACAGGGTACTACACCCACATCAAAAGGTTGTGGGAAGAACTTAACACATTGGATGTGACCACACAGTGTACATGTTTATGTACATGTGGAGGGAAGACTAAACTACATAAGGCAGAGCAGGATCGATGCCTTATTCAATTTTTAATGGGCTTAAACGAAGTTTACACAATTGTTAGGGGTAGCATTCTAATGATGAATCCCTTTCCCACCATGCCTCGAGCATTTTCCATCTTAGTTTAGGAGGAAAAACAATGTGAGGTCAAGCCTCCTCATCGTGTTCACCTGGACTCCACACCATTGGCTGTGACAACAAGAAGTAGCTACAACTTCAGGCACTCAAATGCTCCACAGAGATGAGGGAATAAGAATGTGTACATGCCCAATGTCACCAACAACTCCTCTTCTAGATACTTTACAGGATCATCTAATCATTCAGGATCATCTAACCCTTCGAATCACAACAAGGCACACTTATTTTGTGAATACTGTAAGAAGTCAGGCCACACTGAAGCGAAATGTTATAGGCTGCATGGTTTTCCCCAGGATTTTAAATTTACCAAAAGCAGACGTGCAAGAGGAACAACAACAAATGTACTTGGAAATACTGGAGGGTTGCTGGATAAAAATTGTGAGAATGGACATTTGAAAGGATCAAGCCACACTTTAACTCATAGTCTCACATAAGATCAGTATAATCAGTTACTCAATCTACTGGTGAGCATTCATATTCATGGAGCAGGAACAAGTGATGGTCACAAAGAATCTGCCAAAGACCTCAACAATGCACATGGAGCTGTGAACCTTGAAGGTATCCTAGCTTGTCATTCCTCTATTACTAAGATAGGTAATTTGTCATGTAGATGTGTTGATTTTTCTGTTGATTCATGGATAATAGATTTAGGAGCCACCAATCATATGACATATAATAAGACCTTACTCACTAAGATCAGACCCTTACCTTATCCCTTTTTAATTACTTTGCTAAATGGAGATAAAGCAAGGTGACAAAAATTGGTGATGCCTACTTGAGTCCAACATTAACCTTGCATAAAGTGTTGATTGTGCCTAGTTTCAAGTTCAACTTAATCTCTGTCCATTGTTTAACTTCTCAACTCAAAGAAATTATTTGTTTCAACAGTTCCTCATGTCTTATGCAAGGCCCATCACTGAAGAGCCCTCTGGAGATTGGTAGGGCAAGAAATGGCTTATACTTCACATGTCCAAGATGTCTTACTTGCAGCACCAACACTTCATCTAGTCCTGTTTTTTCATTTCCAGTTTTTTCTTATTCTATTTTACCTTCTGTATTGAGTAACTCCTCTTGTATTCCATCTGTAAGATCCATTCATGATGTTGATAAAAGAGTTGGTTGTAGTCATCTGAATTCTGTCAATAGTTCATGTTTTGCTAATTCTCCTATATCATACACATCTCATAGGAATGTGGATCACTTATGGCATACTAGGTTACGTCATGTACCCTTTGGAAAGATGAAAGGAATTTCCACAATACCTTTTTTCTTTTGCCCCAAAGCAACGTTTTACCTGCACTGTCTGCCCTATGGCAAGACAGACAAGACTTCATTTTCCTTCAAAATCAACATCACAATCCACCAAAATATTTGACCTACTTCACATTAACTTGTGGGGACCATACCATACTCCAACACATGAAAGTCAGAGATATTTTCTCACCATGGTTGATGATTTCAGTAGGTCAACATGGACTCAATTACTTAGCTGCAAAAGCAATGCCCTTCATACCATAAAAGCCTTGATATGCTTGATAGAGACTCAGTTTAATACAATAGTCAAAGCCATTAGGACTGACAATGGACTGGAATTCATTAATAAAGAAACATCACGTTTTCTCCAAGATAATAGGATCATTCATCAAAGAACCTGCACCTATACACCCTAACAAAATGAAATAGTGGAAAGGAAACATATGTATTTGCTTGAGACTGTCAGGGCTCTGTTGCACCAATCAAAACTTCCAATACAATACTGGGGGGAATGTATTTTAACTACAACTTATCTGATCAACATGCTCCCTTTCACAGCCTTGAAAAACAAAACACCTTTTGAAATATTATATCACAAACAACACACTGACTCACACCTTAGGTCCTTTGGATGTCTATATTTTACAACAACTGTAAAGGGATACAAGGACAAGTTTGAACCAAGATCCACACCTCTTGTCTTTGTTGGATATCTTTTCAATACAAAGGATTATAAGGTCCTAAACTTGGAGACCAAAATGATACATTTTTCCCGAGATGTTGTGTTTTATGAAAATGTTTTTCCTTTTGCTACTATATTTCTTGATTCTAGTTTCACTTCTGCATTGCAAAAGCTAACTAATTCTGAAATGTTGAACTCTTCAATCAATACTTTTGATGCTCACATGATGGACATTAATATTGCCAATGAAGTCACATGTCTTAATGATCCTGTCACCCCAGCCTTTATGACGAATACAGATACTACCAACCATGCACAAACCAGACCAATCACAGCCTTACCTAACCACAATGTTTTTATCCCAATTGTGACCAACAATGAACCAGCACTTAGAAGATCAGCTAGAACTCACACTATTCCAAGTTATCTTAGAGAATACGCCTACACATTACCATCCTCACATAGCTCTTCAAATTCAAATCATGTTTCTCCCAGTACTGACATCCAACATGTTTCCTTAACCTCTTTTTGCTTCCATATTCAGCAGTTAATAATACATATTTCTCATGATATAGAGCCATCTTCTTATGAGGAAGCATTCTTGGATCCAGCATGGCAAACAACCATGACTTTGGAATTTGAGGCCTTGTCTGCTAACAATACTTGGGATCTAGTCTATTTGCCTGCAGGGAAGAAAGCAATAGGTTGCAGGTGGGTATATAAAATCAAACATAAGGTTGATGGATTAGTGGAAAGGTTCAAAGCTAGGCTTATTGTCAAAGGCTACACACAACAGGCTGGGATTGATTACAATGAAACATTTTTACCTGTGGTGAAGATAACTACTGTGAGAATATTTATTGGACTGGCTGTTAAGAAAAGATGGAACCTATATCAACTAAATGTCAATAATGATTTCCTTCATGGTGATCTTCATGAGGAGGTATACATGACACTTCCACAGAGGTTGTTTATTGATGATAACAGAATGGTATGCAAGTTAAGGAAGTCCTTGTATGGACTGAAGCAGGCAAACAGACTGTGGTATGAAAAACTGGCTGCAACTTTTTACTCGAGAGGGTACTCACACTCTAATAGTGATTACTCCCTCTTTCACAAAAAGGTAGGCATGTCTACAATTTTTGTAGCAGTATATGTGGATGATATAATCTTGACAGGAACAGATTCAGCAGAGATGGAGTCTTTCAAAGCACATTTGCATGTTCAGTTTAAGATCAAAGACCTGGAAGACTTCATTATTTCCTAGGCTTAGAAATTTTGTACAAAGATAATGGTGTATTGACTTCTCAGAAAAAGTTTACTGCAAATTTAATTAAAGAATTTGATTGTTTGGACTATGGTGCAACAACATCACCACTTGATCCATATGTGAAACTCAGCTCTAACGAAGGATCCCTTCTATCTAATCCAACTAACTACAGAAAACTTGTGGAAAAGTTAAATTTCCTCACAAATACAAGGTTGGACATTACATACAGTGTTCAACACCTTAGCCAATTCTTACAGGCACCACGAGAACCACATATCAAGGCAGCATTCACTGTATTGAGATATCTGAAAAATGATTTAGCCCAAGGAATTTTTATGACCAAACACACAGATTGCACTATTACTGCCTATTGTGACTCAGATTGGGCAACATGTTCTAATTCTAGAAAGTCAGTAAATGGCTACATAGTGTTTTTAGGAGACGATCATATTGATTGGAAATCAAAGAAGCAGACAACAGTGTCCCTATCTTCAGTAGAGGCCGAGTATAGAGCAGTGAGGAAAATGGTTGGGGAATTAGTTTGGCTAGAAAGATTGTTAGAAGAACTGACTGAGCCTTGCAACCTACCTATATGAGTTTTTTTTGTGACAACCAAGCATCAATTCATATTGCAAAGAATCCTGTGTTTCATGAGCGTACGAAACATATCGAAGTTGACTGCCATTTTGTTCAAGCTAAGCTACAAGAAGGTCTAATTGTTCTTCATCATGTTCCTACTACAGAGCAATTGGCAGATATCTTGACCAAGGCTTTGAGTGGACCTAATCACTCTAACATTTTACGCAAGTTGTCGGTGACTACCTCCCCATCAACTTGAGGGGGGTTGTTGAAATTATAATAAATTAATTCATTTGTTAGTTAGTTAGGCAGTTGGTATTTCTATAAATTGGTTCATTTAGGTAGTTAGTTGTATGTGTATAAATAGTGACTTTCAACTCAATGATAATCAGTTTGCAATTTCACAATTCAGTTTCCTCTTTTCCTCCATTCTCGTTCAGATTCATATGCAAGCTCAGAGTCTCCTGCCATGGAGTTCTCAGTCGTTTGAGTCATAATCTCTACACCGTATATATACTTTTAGTCAATAATTTGGCATATATTGGAATACATTCCACTTGTATTCTATGTTATATAAACCTAAGTCAAAATCAGACTCTGCAAATTAAATGAATTTGAAAAAAATGTCAATTAATGATATGAAACTCATGTTTTCTGTAGCTACACATTTATTCCCTTCACTTTTCGTGAGATTATATAATATGTTTCGTGATTCATGCATTTTATTGTTAAAAATTAAAAAAAAAAATGATACTATCTCATAGTTTCTTAAATAAAAACATGTTTGTCTCCCATCACCAACGTTTTTTGTTGTTGTTATTTTACATTTTCCTATACTTGATCTTGTGTGTGATCTCAAGCTTCATGAAGAAGGTAATATTATCATCAAAATTATCTCCCATTCACTTTTTCTCACCATTAATTAGGTAAAACTTTTATACTCAGTAATTATTTAATTTCCTTATTGGAGGTTCAAAGTACTAAAACAACATTTATCTCTTTTTTGAGTGCTAATAATATCACACTAATATATTACCATCAGAATGAATAAGATCTCTTCATTTTTAAGCAAAAGTTACAATAACTAGATTTGATTTCTAATGGAAAAATAATTACAACATGAATTCAAATCAAACAAACTTTAATATGGAAATCATTTTTACTTACCTTAGTCATTTCAATAATAATATTAAATCATGAAATAAGGCCAAGGAAGCAAAATCCATGTTGGAGACATTGTTAGCATCATTCACATGAGACAATATTTTCATCTTAAAAGTCTTATTAATTAATACTCCGTATGTCCACTTTTAATTGTTATATTGCGCTTTTCGAAAGTTAATTTGACTAATTTTCAAAGTTAAATTAGATTACATTAATTCGATATTTTAAATAAAAAATTAGATATTCAAAAATTATACAAAAAGTATTATAAATTGCAATTCTTTTGCATATCAATATGATGAAAAATACATCATAAAATATTAGTCAAAATTATTATCGTTTGACTCTAGAAAAGAAAGATATGCCAATTAAAAATTGACAGAGATACTCTACTTTCATTTTTTAAGTTTTTTTTTACCCAAAATAAAGAAGTGCCCTACATATAATTACTCTATTGAAGTCAAAGGCTTTGGGTTTGGGGTTGACTAAAATATTAGAAAGTCGTCCGACAATTTAATCCTTTTCAGTTGGACCCCTATGTCAGGTTGTCTTCCAATAAATCCATTTTTTTGTCTAACATTTTCTATTTACATATTGGCTCGATTTATGTGGCGGTTTTACTGGATATCAAATTCTATAATAAAAAATAAATAAATTCGAAAACTTATGATTTAAAATAACTTATAAATATTGAATAGTAATAAATTATTTTAATAATAGTAATAAAATCACTATATTTTTAAATAAATACGTACGGTATTCTTTTTATATAAATTAAAATAAAATAAAATGTAGCATGTATGAATTTAAAATATTTGTATTTCTCTTGTCCAAGTCATGCCACACACTACTAGAAATGAATTCGAAAAACAAGTTTCATAAATAGTAATGTAGCATTCAAAATTCATCATCTTCTCATCCGCTACCCCTTTACCAACCCACCCTTGCCAACCCCAATATTCCCCCACCCCATTGTTGTTTTCCTATATGTATTACATAAAATTCTATTGGGATAATATTAATTTTCTTATCTATCAAACATCATAAAATAAGTAAAAAGCCACGCAAATATAGTTTCCTCAAATACCAAAATCAATAGATCGAGAACTTGTGTTCATACATTGTTGTGATGTTGACAGGATTTATTTAAAATAGTTTTGCAATTTCCATCCATATGTCAAGTTAATTATTCGAAATCGTAAACAACAAAGTTTGATAAGTACTACTTATCAATTATCAAGATGTGGATTAATTAGGCAAACATGTAAATTGTGAATTTCTAACTAATGTTTTGTGTTTGGTGTCACGGACTTAGAGTCTGGCAGGTCATGACATTGGGCTGCAATTGATTACATGACATTATTATCGTGTGCTCATTTCCAAATGATAATTTCTTCCAAAACAGAAACCTACGGAATAACTCATTATAGTTTAAATTATTTGCAGTTGAAATAGAAATTACGTAGAGAAAAGCAAAACTCCTAATTAAAGCCATGACATATAAATACAAATATACAATAATGTAAAGGAGACTTTCCCGTTTTCTTTAGTGTTAATATAATAATTGAAGAGGACATTTTTTTTTCTAATCAATGAGGAATACTCACACCACACTATACCTTTAAAATACACTATTAAATAGGGGGTAAAAGATCCTCCATAAAATTTTGGTATCGTAACAATAATTTTGGCCAAAGTTAAAATATTTTTCAAACCATTTTCCCTTTTATTTTAAAAGATCGTCGTCACTATTAGTTGAATAGTCATTAAATGTGTTAGATATTGTGAATANTATTTTTTCAATACACATACATCCAATTTGAGGATATATTGTAGTATCCATGTTATATATATATATATATATATATCATGTATAATTTCACAAGTGTACAAAGCCTTGCCTCTATTTTTAAAAGTAGACAGGTTGTTCCTGATAGACCCTCGAGTCATATAATACATATAAAAATCTATGAAATCATGTAATGTAACTATCCATTTCTACTTGACCACTTGGAATCAATATTCCCCACAAATAAGTACTGTATTTCATTTTCCCAATAAAATATACAGAAGTATCATATATATGGCGAATAAAATACATGAAATTTAATACCGCAAAAATAATATAATAAAATCGAGAAAGTCCAAGAAATTAAAAGAATCTATAAGAGTCATAACTCATAACATAACTTTACTTTTACATTTCATTAATTAGATAGACAAATTATGATGTCAAAGTACATAGATCAGTTGTCAATACATACGCTAACAACTATTTCTGAAAATACTCCTCCTAGATTTCCTTCTATAATCTTATTCTTACAAATATTTTTCAAATATAAAAAAACATAAATTGAATTCTTCCCTTTTAATTAAGTCCTAACGAACTAGTGGTGAGGGAGGAATAGGAGACGAAAGTGGTGACAAAACACTTTCATCATACATTCTTTTCGAAAAACTAAGTCTTAAATTATTCTTCTTCCATTGTTGCTTCTTTTCCATCGCGCTCGATTTATCTCCACTTTTCTCAACACTTGCAAACCTCCGAATCCTCGCGAGCGCGATATCCACCGTTCCATCATCCATATTCGCAAAACAAACTCGGAACCACCCTGGCTCTTGACATTCAAACGATGATCCAGGCGAGACGTTGAGCTTTACGTCGTTTATAATAACTCTCCATAACGACATTTCGCTATCGAAAGTCGATTCCCTTAAAAGCGGACGCAAATCCATCCAACAAAAAAGCCCCGCATTATTTTTCAAGCATTTAATTCCCACTTCTTCAAGTCCATTGGTAAAATGTTTGTGCCTTTTAAATAATCTCATCGCACTTTCTGTCAGAAAATTATCGACGAATTTTTCGTCCGATAGCATTGCGGCTAAAAGATATTGCGTTTGAGTTGACACTAAACCGAAACTCGACATTTTTCTAGCGCAATTAACGACGTCATCGTTAAAAGAATATATGATTCCGATTCTAAATCCTGGTAACCCCATGTCTTTTGAAAGACTATAGACGATGTGAACTAAATCTTTGTTGCAATAAGTCATTTCCTTTTCATCGAGGATTTCAGCTATGCTGACGAATTGAGGCGTGTCAAAGACCGTGGCTGCGTAGATTTCATCGCAAACAAGGTGGATGTTGTGTTGGTTGGTGAAACTCAAGATACTTTTCAGTGTGTCTTTGTCCAAAGTGGTACCCAATGGATTTGATGGATTGGTCAAAATCAAACCTCTTACTTTGATGTTTGATTTTTGTGCATTTTCATATGCTTCTTTTACTGCTTTTGAAGTAATTTTGAAATTGTTGGAGCTCTCACAGTGAATTGGAAGAAGTTGTACTCCAGTTCTCCATCTTAGATCTCTGTTAAATCTGCATTAGTCAATTGCCAAAATATTGTTAGTTAGGACTTAGTAATACATATATTAATATATGCAACGATTGACTTGTGTAACATGCACCCGTGGGATTTTTTTTCCCAAGCTAACGTGTTTTTACTAAAAATAAATAAAAGTAAAAAAGGTATGTCAGACATTATTTTACCAATTCTAATAAGATAACGAGAAAGAGTAACAATCTTGACTTGTGTTAATTACTCTCTAACAAGTCATTGTCAATGTTTGAAATTTCATTTTACCTCGATAATCAATAGTCACGACTCACGGGTCAAGCAAGAAATTAAAGTGGGGATCAACTCTTCTAAAAAGTTCTCAATAATTGACCACTATATCTTAGTTCTTTTTTTTTTTAGTATTTTGTGTATTTTAATTTTTTTTCCTTATTCGTCTATTTGACTATTGTTTTTATCAGTATTTATATTTCTCTCTTTAATCAAATACAACCAGATTTTTTTTTTGTTTTAAAGTGTGAATACAAAGCTTCACGAACAAGCTGGATTCCACTAAAGAAAGATATTATGAATCACTTTTAATATAAGAATAATAAAATTCAAGAAAGAGCTTGCGTGATAATCCCGTAATTAAGACTAATTAAACTCTCATTGTCTTAAAAAAGAATGACAAACACATCTATTATTAATAATTAATTAATTAATTCACCAGAATGTTCTTCTGATGGCCCAAAGTTAAACCGACCAACATAAAAAGACAAATTCCCCAAAGGAACCGAGTAGATTAAGTTATATACATCATGAGTATACTAAATTATTTATATTATTCAGCCACTTAATGAATATTTTTGGATAATTAAATAAATTTATAATAATTTTAAAAATAAGTCAATCTATCTAATAAACAAATACAAAATGATTTGATGGTTTTTTTTAATTATATAAAATGAAAAATACGTACGCTGGGTAATATGGTGAAGGTACTAAAAATGCATCGCCTGGATCAGCCAAACAAAATATAATTGTCTCATTAGCTCCAGTGGCACCACCAGCCATAACAACTCTTTCTGGATCAAATCTAACTCTTCCTCCTCTTGTTTTCTCCATAAATTTCGCAATCGCCTGCAAATATAAAATCGTTAGCTATATATACTTACGAATTTTTGTACTATCAGTGTAATTTAACTGATTATAGTACGATACGTACTCTTCTGAATTCAGGCAAGCCATGATAATCTTGAAAATTGGCAATGGCCTTGAAAGATTTGATTCCTTCATTGGAACAAATTGAAGCTTTTGGGTTTCTCTTAATCCAATCCTCTATCAAGTCGAAACAAAGCTGCAAACGATGTTTCAGAGAAAATTATTAATAGTCTGTTCGATCAAACTATGAAAATCTATTATTATTTTTTTAATACAAAGAGAAAAGCAAATATATTAAAGTACCTGATTTTCAGCAAGTCCCATTTGGATAACTCCATTTGGGTTCTTTAGAGGGTGGAAAGGATCGCAATCGTATGCTTTCCATCCATCAAAATATGGCGAGTTTTCGCCATGTTCTTCACTAGTAGCCAGCTTTGACAAGATTGAGTTGGTCTTTGCAATCTCAAATCCCATTTTTTTTTCTTTTCTAAATGAGTTTAAAAGTGAAGAGAATTAAGAAGATGAAAATTAACAAAATGCACACAACTCACAAGTGCTTAACTTCAAATACTTTTAATAAATAATTAATTGTATTAAAAGTATTATGTGTTTCTTGTAGTTGTGTTTTGGTAAGAGAATTAAGGCATGAGTGAGGGATATATATAGGGAGAAAGACTGAAGTGTTTAATGAGAATATGTCAACTAACGTATAGAAGAATTACATCACAAAAATAAAAATAGAAAAGTCTATTTTAATGTTCAAAATCTTGAAAAATAAAAAGTACCCATTAAAAGAAAAAAGTAGATCTACGATTCTTACTATTTTTTTCCCAATTCTTTTTAATGTTGGGTATTTGACTAATTTAGTCGTAATTGCTTGCGTCTGAAAAGTTAAAAATGAAATTTCATGTTCAAGCTATAAGCTACACGTGAGAAAGAAAAAAGTTGAGAATACAATGGTACTACTGGTAATTTAATTATTTTTTCTTTATATCTTTTTCAAGTAGTATATATAAATAATAGGGATAATTACTGCCCTGAACTGGGCAAGGAAGAGAAAGAGAATGGACCGCGGATGGTAATCGTGGTTGATTTTGATTTGAGGATCTTACGCGGCGAAGATAGTCGTAGTTGATTTTGATTTGAGGCCGATTTTACGCAGGTGGAGCGAACTTTTCTATCGTGTTGCATTTTTTCTGGCGGACCATTCAACCAGCTAGTTTATAAAATATGTATAAAGTTCATACTGCATAGATAGTGTATATTTTATATTAAGTAGATGTTTGGGTGTATGATTTCATCTCATGATTGAAATTTGAAATTTTTAATTATACGATTTTCTATGTATTAACCATTTATTTTACATGTAAACAAAATTTTTAGTTGATATTATTACTCATACCAACCTTTAAACCATTTATATCGGATATAACCATTACTCTCACCAATCAAATTTATTACTACTTCAAAACCAACCCCTACTTTATTTATTATTACCAACATGAGAAGATTGTTTGTACTATGTGGAAGGATTATATTAAATATGTAGTAATTTTTTTTTTAGAATATTTGTCTTGTGATAGTGTAATTATGAACTTTTGTTTATTTGGTAAGATTGTATAAAGAGTTGAGTCTGTTTTGATAGAGTTTTATGTTTATAAACAAAAAGTATAACTTAATAATCTAAATTGCGTGTTCAAGCAAAACTCTAACTTCGTCATCTCATATCATTATTTCATCTCACATGATGAAACAAGCCCTTAATATACATACTTATGTATAACATATATATTAATAAACTATTTGACGGAACAATAGATATTCACAAGTATCCTATAATAATATAGTGCTTTGATTTTTCATTTGAAAGGAGGCTTATCATGGGCTGCTTAATTGGCCTAGTCTTGGTTAGGCTTGTATTCCTTCCTCAGAATATTTTGGTATCAAATTGGGAATTAAAGCTACAAAATAAAAATGTGGGAGAATTCATTCATTTTTTGTGTTTGCAGGAAGTTTCCCAACAAGCAGCACATAGAAAATATATCAATGACTTTTCGAAGCTAATTGTATTGGTTACAAGACTAGTAAAATTCAATATACTAACTATTTGACTTTGGTTAACTTAAATCTTTACTGTGGGTGGTAGGTTATTTTTATTTTGTACCTATCATGGATCTCTTAATAATTAACATCTCTAAATAATGTGTTAATTAATTTCTTTTACATTCGACATACTAAGAGCCCATTTGGATTGATTTAAAAAAAAGTATGTCCTCCGTTTTAAAAAGAATGACCTAGTTTGACTTGGTACGAAGTTTAAGAAAATAAAGAAGTCTTTTGAATCTTGTAGTCCTAAATTAAAGTTATATCAAATGTACAAATTGTCCTTTAATCATGTGGTCTTAACATGTCAGATGGAAAGCTGAAATTAAAATGTTACCAAAAAAAGAAAGAGGTCATTCTTTTTTAAACAGACTAAAAAGGAAAGTGGGTCATTTTTTTTAAACAGAGGGAGTAGCTTTTAAGTCAAAAATAAAAAATCAAACTTAAATGACTTTTGAAGTAAAAAAATAAAAAGTCGTGGAGGCCTACTTTTGGTTTTTAACTTATTTTAAGTTATTTTTGAACTTGTCAAACACTTTCTAACTTATTTTAAGTTATTTTTATATTTGTCAAACACTTTCAGAAGTCAAAAACTGACTTTAAAGTAGATTTGACAAACGTTTAAGTCAATCCAAACACCCACTAAGTGAAAAAAGTTATAGAAAAAATTGCCACGGAATTCATCGCTAATTTGAAGCCATAACTAATTTCTATCGCGAAACAATAGAAATATGATATATATATATATATATATATTGAGTTTAAATTTTGTGCACCATCAATGTATAAATTATTTTACACCATCAAGTAAATTAAAGGATAATAACATGATTTTTAAATTAAAATTTAGGAAAAGATAATGAAAAACAATTATAGTCCTAGCTATACTCTAAATCAAATTTATTATTGAGTAATATCATTTCCTTTTCTAGCGTAAATCAAATCTGTATCTCTTAATATCGTTAGGAAGTTAATCAAAATTTTAAGTTTTCATTTTTATTTTGGGAAAAAGGTCTGAAAAATACTTCAACTTTGGTCGAAATTGTTGTTACGATACCAAACTTTGGAAAGGACATTTTACCTCCTGTACTATTTAATGGTGTATTTTAAAGGTATATTACGTGGACATCATAAATATTGCATCATTTTAAATAGTAATGTGTCCACGTGGGCACATATATACCTTTAAAATACACTATTAAATAGGGAGTAAAAGATTCTCCATAAAATTTTGGTATCGTAACAGCAATTTTGGCCAAAGTTAAAATATTTTTCAAACCATTTTCCCTTTTATTTTAAAAGATCGTCGTCACTATTAGTTGAATAGTCATTAAATGTGTTAGATATTGTGAATAATTCTTTAACGCTTTAGCCATAGACAAGCAATGAGGATCGAAAGTTTAAATATATATATATATACCACTAATAGCCTAAGGTACAGAGTTCTTTTTCTTCATTCTTGTTTTGAACTTCTGAACAGAGTGATTCATGCACTAGTACATACTCGTTTATTGCATGGCATTGTACCAAAGTGTACAATCTTCTCCCATAATAGAGGAAAAATTAAAGCCTAGATTTATTTATCCAATTTTACGTAAAAGAATAAAGTAAAGTTGTTCGATTACATTAACATATCTAATGAAATCTGACTAAGTGGGGTTTGGAAAGAATAGAGTGTATGCAGATTGCAGACCCTTGGCACATGAAGTGCATCAAACCTAATAAAAGAAGAAGAAAAAAACGAAGAACGCATAGAAGTGAATAAGAAAATCACTGTAAAGTCTACAAGAAATAAATATTAGTGTGATAATCGAAATACAAAAAACAACATATGACAAAAACTACAAGGCCGGTACGACTAGTACTACGACATGTACTAACAAACCAAAACCTTCTCAAGAGAAGATAACACTTTACCCCTACTAACATTCTACCCTAATATGCCTTGTATATGGAATTAAAAATTGTAATCCTACAAGGACGTGACTAAAAGACCTTTTGTCAACATTACAAAATATATTTTTGTTTATATTAAAGTAGTAATTTGTGTTTGATCAAGGTATCAAAAATACTTTTGAATTTTTTTTTATTTCAACTTCAACTAATACTTTAAAATGTTTTTTTTTTCTTCTAAAACCTTGATTAAACAACTCAATAAAATCTTGAAACTAAACATTTTTTAAAAAATTTAAAACAACTTATAAATTTGGTCAAACATACTATAAATCCAAATAATTGAATAAAGGGATATCCAAAATGAAGACATTATTTGTAAGATCAAGAAACGAGTTGTTTCTTCATTACATTATTATTACTTGATATGGGGATAGCTTATTCCTATTTTTTGGGAGGTAACCAAAAAAACGTGTTTGGAAATTAGGGCTCGATCGACTGACCGATCACTAGTGTGTTTGTGTATTTTTGTCTTAGATAACGTGTACATGTACTTCCAATTCCTCAGGATTAATCAGAAAATTCAAGATTCATGTGCATGGGACGGTGACCAATAGTAGGAACCCCCCACCCCACTCCCACCCTTCAAGTAACACATATAAATACGTAGTATTTAATTTGGTCTCACCTAATATCTATGTTCTTAAACTTTGAATATGCACATGAAATAGATACTTAAACTTATATGAAGTTGAACAAGTATACACATATGACGTCTTATATGGCATTTAATATGTATTATGTCACTTAGGATACACATGTCTTTTTGTCAACTTTATACAAGTTTAAGTGCCTTTTTGTGCACACCTATAGTTGAAAGACATAGATGTCAGTTGAGTCCAAATTAAAAGGCACGTTTATATATTATATCTTTACATTAAACTAAGATATAAATCCAAGAATTTGGGGAAATTTGATTTTGTAGTCTTTTATAAATTTTGTTTATAGTTTCATGTAACTTTTATAAGAGATTTTAATTTTTACATATAAAAAATTGAAATTTTCATTTTATTTTTTTTTTAAAAAAAATCAAATTATAAATGATCATAAAATCATTTCGAAAATAATTCTTTTAATATGAATAATTGAATGCACCTACCTAAATAATTACCGTGGAATGGGGCCATTTTTGGATCACGGCCTCTCTTCCTTATATGAAAAAACTGATTTTTGATAAAAATACGAGTAATGCATGCAACACGAACATGGTACTTAATTATCGGCCTAATAACAATCATTTATATTTCCCAACTAAAATCTTTATATTAAGTGGAAATATAAAGATTTTTGGTTAATTATCTATGTTGAAGGTGTAATGGAATTTAAAGTATTAATGTAATTGTTGAGTAATCAATATCATGAGTCAACTAATACATGCACAACACAATCAAGACAAAGCAAATAGAAAGAAGTAACCCAAAATTTTAATAAGTTGTTAAAAAGGGAAAAATATACATTTTAGAAATAAATTTAAAAAATATATATACAAACAAATTGAAACGAATGAAGTGTGTCTCTATATTATAATTGGAAGCCAGACTATGATTAAGTAGGCAACCGTGTAAACCATTAAACCAAGTAATTAGCTACATTGACATAAATAAATAAAAAATAAGAGGATAAAATTACATTGCTAATCAAGCATTTCCTTTGGATTAAATCTCATTAAAGGAACTCCATCTCAGACAAATTATTTTCTACACTGAGGTAATGTTTTCTGTAGTTGACCATTTTTCTATTAAATTAGCAATTAGCAATAATGATAGTTGAAAAATGATTAAAATAATGCATGATATCAAACTCCAGCTAAAGCAACAATTTATAAATTTTAAAAAACATTTTGCAACATATACTTTTGAAAAGATAATTAAGCTCTACGCCGGAATTAGCTTATTTAACTAGTTAATGTTAATAAAGAAAAAGGTAGTTGAGATTCGGAATGATCTCACAAGGTATAATTATTATTTTTTCCCACCCCGTGTTGTAGATACGCATTGAAGTACGACCGACTAAATTCAAATCACATATTTCAGGGCCAATTCTGAGTATGATGCTTCCAACAAGATTTTCTTCATATCCCGTGCTCGAACACAAGATTTCTAGTTAAGGTGGAAGCAGTCCACCACAGCACCACAACTCATATGGATATAAATTGCAATCACAAATAAAAAATAAGAAACATAACTTTATTGGTAAAACAAATATGGCTATAAATCTATTTATTCCCTTGATTTTCTCTTTTAAATTTTTTATAATTCGAGTGCGGTTAGTGACATATTTCTCAAAGATATGATGATTTTTACCTCCTTGGGATTTATTTGATGTCCAGAGATTTTGTGGATTTTTTTTTTTTTTGAAGTATTTGGTTGTCAAGAAGAGTTGGATGGTCACGTCTTGATGTGGTCTTTGTGAATATTCCATTAATTTAGAAATTTTTTAGATGTCTCTTCAAGGAAATATATTACCCTAAATCTTAGTTTAGTGTAAAATAGCCTCCAAAAATTCTAACTAAAATTAAATACATCTTGTAAAATCTTATCTGAAATTAAATATTTCTAAAAAATCTTCATTGGTCTCACAAGGTATAATTAAGATTGCGTCCGACAAATATTTATTTAAGTATAATATAGTCAAGTAGTTGGTACAAAACGACTTTGAAAACCTCAACTAGCTCATTAACAAAGATATGTTTTATCCACAAATCTTAAAAATTGTGTTCATTATTCTTCTTCTTTACTTTCTGCAAATGTTTTAGAATTTTTGGTACTATTTTTAGAATTAATGGATAGAATTTTAATTTCTATTTGAATATAACAAAAGTCAATGCAAGTAATTACTTACGTGAAGCTTAAGCAATAATATTAATTGCATGCTTTTTGACTAGCATGGCTTATTTGGCTTGGTGATTCCAGCCTAGCTCTGATTAAATTCCAACTATGTTCATACTATTAGTCTACCTTTGAGAAATTTAATAGGTCTTTCATATGAGGACTTTGAACATTATTTTTCTATAATTCCCGGTTGTGTTTATACTCATTCAATGCTATAGCTTTGATTTAGTTTATAGATTTTAAAATTTAACAACAATGATTTGGTTTATATTTCAAAAATCCGACCCAACTCTGTCATGTACATCCCTACACAATGTAATCTCACAGATAGGGTCAAGGGAATGTAAGATGTACGCAAATTTACTTCTACCTTTGTGGGATAGAAAGTTTTTTTTCAATAGCAACAAGTGCAAATAATTATATATATATATGTACCAAACACGAGTTCGGATGACTCCAATAAATTTTGCTTAAACAATATTGTACAATTGAGAAATTCATTAAATATGTGTAAATATTAAATTTAGAATCTAGTTAATAACTTAAAATCACCGTTCTAAAATTGAGAATACATTAAATTAATCCTGCATCTGCCTCTATATATATCAAATTAAATTATTCAAATAAATTTATATAGCCTCTAAGTTGACCTTGAGAAAGGGAGTCAGATAAAAGATAATCTCTACATTATAATTCCTACGATATTACTAATTTTTATACTTATAAATGATGATAACATGAGAAAAATAATATTCTCTTATTTTCCTCCTTTCACACATTAAAGAGGCAGAAGGAAGAATATATAATTAAGAAACACACTTACAAGTTACACGCATGAGAGAGGTTGTGATTTAATTAAGATATTGACACATATTTCACGTTTACTTTATATATGAACTAAGTATAAGATAGAATTTCAAGTTTGGTCATTTATTAAAGTGTTTAATTTGTTAATGACCTTATAAATTAATACGTAAATTGTTATGTGTCTAGAATGGCACACATCTAAATCATACCTTTGTTATGTATCTATTGTAACCTAATTGATCATAGCTTAATTAGGTACGTCATTATAATAACTCTCTTTTGTTAAAGACGATAAGAACGTGATAATTAATATATATTTCTCTAACGTTGAAAAAATGCTTATGTTTACCAAATTTAATTAATTAGTATAATTTTTTAACTTAAGAAACGTCCACGTGTGCCGCAGAAATTTGGCTGCCCAACCTGAAACATCAACATAACGTGCTTACTAGTTCCATCTTTATCTTTTTGTTAGTTCAGTTGTCTTAAGCAAATAAAATAAGAATAATTTGGTTAGACTATATAATAATATATTACAACAATAATAATAAGGTGTATATAACACTTCATGAATGGTGAATTATTTGTTTCTATAGAAAAATGTAGAATTATTTACACAATCAATAAATATTATTTAAATTCTTGAACTATAACGTCTTTATCTAGAGGCGTAGTTACATATAGCTTAGGGTGGCTAGTTAGAGACTTTTCGTCGAAAAATTAAATATGTATATAAAAAATTGTACAAAGTATATATATAGGTCAAAAGTTAATTTTCACATGTATATATTAAATTTTAAACTTTCTTAACAAAATTTCTGATTTCGTCATTGTCTTTTGTCACACTAAAAATAGGTGCCATGACCATTGTAACGTATTCTTTGTGCCCAGAGGAAAGAAAAGTATAGTATACAACTCCTTCTTGACGTGTGTAAAATCAACTCATCAAAAATATCAGTGTGATTATGAATAATTACTTTTTTGATAAACTTTATAGATTTAAAAATTAAACAAAATGATTACAGAGCACAACATAAATAACTTAAACAATAAAAAGATTATAATAAAAACTTTTTGACTTTTAAATGATATACGGAGTATTAAAGTATTAATTATAGTGTCGTATTGAACGGCCCAAACAAGTAAAGTTACCTTACAGTATCAATCGAATCTAAGAAAAAGAATTTCAAAAGGACAAAAGGTATGTTTCTTACGCGCAACTAATGTTTTTCAATTTTTTCCGGATCAGTTAGTCAAAAAAATTGAATAATACTTTTATTAGGAAAATAATCATAGTATCGAAAATAAATTTCGCAAGTGATATTTCATGTGCTCTCAAGTCCCACCCTTCAACACACCTTATATTCACTTCTACTCCCATAGCTCCACTATTCCATATGTACTTTCCATAATATTTGTCTAGATCATATATATATATATACAAACATTTTTAGGATAATATGTTTCATCTGCATACTATGCACTAGAAAATATGTTCAAAATTTCACCCTTTTTTCAATGGGGTATGGAAAACCTTCACCAATAACTCAATAAGGTACGTAAAATGTCAGATAGTCAATCAATTGAACTATTAAATTTCTCATAAATAATCCACTTATTTTCCTAAAAAACATATTGAAAGAAAATATTTCCCTATCATACCAAACACAACAAAAGTCAAAAAGTAAATATTTTTAAAGTATAAATTATCTTAGTTTCAAAGCAAAATCCATGTTGTTAGCTTCTACCCATGGCCATCATCGTTCAACTTAAAGTCTTAATTTTACCAAATAAATAAATGTAAATGAAGTCAAAGCTGGCTAGGCTTGTTGACTCATGCACGTATTTACAAGTCAACCAAGAATTTAATTGGACTAATCCACCTGTCAGGTTGATTTCCAATAAATCAAATTCTTTTCTTGCCACCAATGCTTTTTTTTTTACCCCTCCACCGGGAGCTCACACAGTGTGCAATTAGTTACTTCCCATCAAATTAATTAATGTACCATTATTATTATTTTTCTAAAACATAGTGTCACGGTTTATAGAGGCGAAGTTAATATTTTTTTGTAGATTTAGTTAGATTTTGGAAACAATTTCAAGTATACAAGTTTAAAGTTACAAAAATTCACCACTAAAGTTTGGCATATTAATTGTAAAAGCAAAATTCTAACTTCTTCCAATAATCGCACAAGAAGTTTGCCAAGATCACACTTCAATTATATATATCTGAAAGTTGAACTACGAATTTTTAGCTGTCAATATTCTCAAGCTTGATTTGATCAAACTTCAAAATGAATTTCCCAAATGATGATTAAGATTTGCTTCATCAAGTATAATTTATTTCTTTCTTTACTTCTTTTTATTTGGTCATTACTATTCAATTTTTCCAAAATCGAATTTATTATGTTTTTTCTACGCTTGGAGTTTCTTGGTATTTTTCCATATGCATTATATATGTACGTGAAAATTAATAGAGTTTTCCTAGAAATTTCTTACTATATTTTATTAAAATTAAAGTCGATATATCAACAATTATTTATCCTTATTAAATTAATTATATCTAAATGAATCAAGATCCTTCTCGATGTGGACTAATTAATCACGGAATTAATAGTGTTACAGCATTAAAGTAAATCATGAAATTGACTGATCATAACATTTAAGTCTCTCACGTTAGTGTAACTAGGAAATACTCCGTTCACTTTTATGTCACACTTTGACTTGTCACACCATTAAGAAAATAATTATATATTGATATAGGTATTTTATCAAATTATCCCCTATTAAATAATGTTTTGAAAAATAAGTATTTAATGCTGAGGGTAAAACATGGAAAAAGTTTATTGTCTTTTCTTGATATGTCAAAAGTGACAAGTAAAAATGAAAATTTATTTTAGAATCAAGTGACAAGTAAAAGTGAACGGAGGGACTATAAGATTTTAAAATTTTCTGTTAGTTAAGAGTTTATTTGGTCCTTCAAATATTTATTACTCCTATAATTTAGCTTTTTGTCGTCAAATTGGCAAATAATTGAACTGTATTAATAATACACAGGTATAGTTTTTTTAAATAAAAAAAACGTGGATTAGCTCGAATGTATAAAAAAGGAAAAGAATTGCTTCCAAACCACAATACGTATTTGTAGGTCAAGTTTAGACCAAGAGAAATTTGACGCCCAAATGAATGAAAGAAATTTGGATAGGTATCACTAACAAACGTGATGCCTTAACCAGAGGTTTGAGTACGAGTCTTGGGTATTAAAAAAAAATTTAGGGAGCTTGCTCCCGAATGGGGCCTACATAGCAAATCCGGAATAGTTGAACTGTGGATATCGAACACCGGCAGAAAAAGGAAAAAAAAAAGTTTTTAAAAAATAGGTGGGCAGTTGGGCACTGTATTGTGCTCTCGAATTGTCACAATCACAAGAAGAAATTAAAGAAAGTAAAGATGAGAATGAGAAAGAATATATTACAAGTTAAAACTTGAAAACTTAAAATGACCAAACTTGAAAAAAAAACTTTCTTGCCCAGTTTGGTATCTGTCTTGGGTGTTTATCTGGTGGTCGGTTTGGTTTTTGCTACTTAATGATTTGGTTTATCGGTTATCAATTTTTATTTGTGCTAAAATGCTACCGAAACAATAAGATATCTATCAATTCAGTTCGAAAACACACGTGAATATACCATTAACTAACAATAGAGTTGCAAGATGATATTAACTTTTCTTACTCTAGAAAGCAAAAAGGATAGTATGAAATACTGAGATTACTAATTCAAAACAATTAAATGGATGCCCTCAATCATAATGTTCAATGTTTATTTCTATTTCAAATAAATGAGAATAATATTGTAAATTCATAGGAATTAACGAGTTATCAAGTATAAAAACTAGAGAATCAATTTTCAAATCGATAACTTGTTCTTTATAAAATTCTATACCATTAATCCAATAATTCAAGAACACTTCTCGATTTGGATTATCGATTATGATTCAATTTTGAACACCGTATATCTGCTTTATCTGCTGTGGACTATTCTGTATCAGCAGTTTAACTTGTCCAAGCAACCTCAACAAATCATAAAGTACAAAATTGACAAGTACCTACTTCAGCAAGATATGGAATTATGCCTGAATGAATATTGATGTAAACTACAAAATATGTACTTAATTTAGCTCAACACATTGATCTCTTTGTTTCTGTATTTTTCAGTCAAAAATAGTAAAAACAGATCTAGCTAACACAACAAATCTAAAAACTGAAAACTGAATGGCTGCTGATCATTTTTACCCTATGAATGAATACGCAGAGTTCTACATGTGCTATTGACCAGCCCTTCTGAAGAAATGTTCTATTTGCAAGCATCCTTGAGACTGTGAACTACCTGTTTTCGTGCCGGACTTGCATCTCTTTATTGATACTGTACTCTCCTTGTCCTGATCAGGAAGTAAAGAGCAACAAATAAACTTTGACATTCAAACATTAACCTCTTTCTATAACAGTGTCAAATAGGAAATATATACTATTAGTTGTTTAAGATGCTCTAAACAGCATGGATAAACAAAAGGGAACAATGCATATGACCAAGAAGCAAATGATCTAGTTCTAAATGCAACCACAGTACTTTCCAATAAAAGTGCAAAGATGATTATTGGTTAGAAGTTGAGAACTTATGCTATCTTAGATACTACGATAATTAGGCTCGTTTATTGTCATTCCTCTGTAGTTGAGCTCAAAATAGTTTAAGAAAATCATAATAGGTGACGAGATGACAACTAAATTGTCCACCATTCTCTTCTTGCATTCTGAACTCTTACCACTTCCGCTGAGATGGAGATGAAGCTTTACCACATGAAGGTTAATAAGAAAGGTTTTGCTCATGAACAAAGAGGTAATGATGTTGAACAGCATGGCTTTGAATACTAAGGGGAACACAAAAAGGCCTATACAGTTTGAAGGTTTCTACCAGAAACGAGCTTATTAACAGATAAGTGAAGATTATAAAACAATGTTGAGCGTAAATGTACAACTCTTTGTGTTTCTCTTCTTACTCTGTACGTGAGGCAATGACTTCATTATATAGTCATGCCTTCTCTCTACAATCCCTATCTTAGTAATATTATTAATTTTAAGTTATGTCAATATTTAATTAGGCTCTACTACACGTTCTGTCTATCATCCCCCAAAGTTGGACGTTGGCAACAATACAACTCCATGCTTGTTCCAGAGTACATGTAAACAAACCTTGTGTTTTCTGGATTTGAAAAGTCATGGCTTGATCAATATCATCCTTCTCTCATATCGAACCCTTTAAGTGCATTAACAAACTGAGTGAAGGTTGGATATGGGCCTTGCTTAGCATAACATCCTCAAGGTTTTGTATTTGTTCCAAGACCTTTATCAAAATTATAACCTTGCTATCTTCGTCTAACAGTTCGTGTATAGCGGGGAGACTATCACAAATTACTTTGAGAACTTTTGTGTTCATCTACATATTTTAATCTTATTTTGATACTCTGAATTTGTTGCTTCAATTGAAATTCCTTATCTTTGGTATCTTGTAGGTAATTATCCTCAAGACTCCCTCAAATCTGTTTGGTCGAAGTGCAACCAATAATAAGTAAAATTGACTCTTTCCAGTTAGCCAACTTCTCACCATAACATATTTTTCTTCCCATTCTATAAACTTAGGATTGACGTTTACTTTATCATCCTTTTTGTTTACCACAACCTTAGATGGCAGTTCCTTCACAACAATATCACCAATCATCAGGATTTGCATCAACTGGTTTAAAGAACGTGGAATAGGGTTTAGGATACAAAATAACTTAGGTTAGAACCAAAGTTCTAATACCATGAAGAAGGTTATAAACCAATATTGAGGGTAAAAATACAATTTTTTATGCTTCTCTTCTTACCTCTCTACATGAGGTGATGGTTTCATTATTTAGCCACACCATCTTACTTCTTAGATCAGTAATATAACTAATCAAAAACTATGTCAATATTTAATAACTGATCCCAAACTAATTCAGTGATTAGAGTACTCTACTACACGTTCTGCCTATCAATAGGAATTACTAATACAAGTCTAACTTTCTTCTCTGATTTGGAGAAGATCAACCAATTCAAAGATGAAATCTAGATAAACCAAAAAATTAGGAAGTCTTTATTTTTTTAAGTAACTCTGGTGTCCGGGCTAGCTAGAGCACATCTCAACTAATTCCATACAAGACCTGCCACCTCCCACCAGCAACTAACGTTGTCTGCCTAGTGTTTTGTCTCTGCTGAGATTTGAACAAGAGACCTCATAGTTCTCAACCCACTTCACTGAACCAAAAGATTAGGAAGTTGAAACTGTGTTACTCCAAATTTAATCGTTACTTCAAGAAAGAAACAATAAGAGAGGATTGTGTCTTTGGGAAAGTAAATGTTAAATGTTCCACATTGGTTGAGTGAATAGGTTATTGTCTCCTTACAAGGTCTTGAGCAATAATTACCTCATAAGCAAGCGCAAAAGCTGAGTTATGACTTAGGGTCAATATCCATTTTCTTAATGAGTTGTCTTCTTATATAATTTTGGGCAATCCTTATCTCATAACCTAGGTTTTGGGAAGGTGTTAGGCACAATAAGTTAGATTCACCCAAATTCTTGATTTACACAAAGTTAGGCCCCTATATTATGTTGTCAACAGCTCCAAATATCCATCCCTGACTGTGCAAGAGAGGTGTTCCCAGTATGTTTGATAGAATGAGTAGTTGTCTCCTTATATGATCTTGGCAATCTTCACGTCATGAACTAGTTTTGTGGTTAACTTAGGCCCAAGGTTCATTTTCTTATCATTGATAAAACGAATTAAAAAGCAACATAGATCAAGACTTCATAAAAAAGGAAAATTGATAAATGCCTCTAATTAGGATCTCAAAAAATAAGAAATAAAAGAAAAGGAAATCAATAAAATAACAAAGCTTTCTTGTTTTTCTTGAAAATCACTCCAAGGTAAGAAAGAGATCATTTCACATCCTACTAGAGGAGTAGTGAATGATGAAGATAAGAAACCAGGCATCTCAGAGTGCAGACTGCTGATGCTGATCACAGTAAAATATGGGAAGGATCTACAGTGGATTCAGCAGAGACATTAATGAGTAAAGCTACTTAATTTGGAATATGACAGGAAAGTAGCAACAATAACTGCACATATACATTTGTAAGTCAAAAGATGAGTAGATACCCACCAGAGAGGCCTGATTTATAGATCGGAGAACTTTAATCCTACCACCTCTGCCATCAGCTCCCACAGAAATCAAATCACCTGAACCTGCACCTGATCCTTGCAACCCTGCAGATCCCTTGTTCTGCACCTTCTTACACCATTTTCCCAAGTGCCTGTTTGTTCCATCAGGGCCTAATAATCCACCAGAGAAGCAATGGTCTCCTGAAATGTTAGACTAACAATGTCAACAGAGCCTTCTTATGGAGTAATTTTCTTTTCCAGGAGGAAATGAATTTCACGACCTCCCTCAAGAAAAATCAAAGCAAAGGGTAAAGAGAAGCAATGGCCAATTCATATATATAATCAAAGCAAAGGGTAAAGAGAAGCAATGGCCAATTCATATAAATAATCAAAGCAAACGGTAAAGTGAATTACGATCATTTGTAAACAGATAATTATTGCAAATCCTCTCCATCTAAACAAAGGAATTTGTCAGCCCACCAACATCAAAGCTGTGAGAGCAAGAGAGAGACAGAACCTAGTTCGGCCAGTGAAGTTGGAGCTGAAGTTCCTTTTCTGATGTGAAAGGAGGGCTCACGGTGAGTAAAGTCATCTAGAGGGAGAAGATCATCGTCATCAAGAATAGTTACAGGTGGCATGTTTACTGTACTGTTCTTGCCACAATTCTTTAAGCCTGAGAGTTCATCCTTGTTATCTGATGCCTTTACTTGAGTTGCATCTGCAATCCCCGAACTTACCTTCAATCTTGATAAAATGTTCTCGTGGACTGCCTTCTTATGGTCAACTAGTGGATTAAGTTTTCGATTTGATACTTGATGCATATAACTGGAAGTCTCCAAAATGCCACCATCCTTATTTTCCTGGAAAGGGTTTTTCTTCCGATTATCTTGGTCAAGACAACTAGCTATGATACAATCTGTTGTATCTTTTTCACTCACATCACTACACATAACCTTCCGTTTTTCCCCTCGACGAGAATCATGACCATAGCCAGTGACCTGATGCAAATGCACTACTGTATCGGCAAGTTCCTTTTTCTGATTCTCGTATGAGCATTTGACAGATTTCAGTTCTTTACTAACACCTATTCCAGATTCAACTTCAAAATTCTTGGAAGCTCTCAAAGTTCTCAAATTTTCATTGTCTCTTGCTTCAACAGCCATCTCAAGCTCTTGGACCCTTGCCTATTAATATTAGCACATTGAAGCATCTTCAAAGCTTAAAGTGAAATTAACAAAATTGGATTGACCAGGACATCAAGCACTTACCTTGAGCTTATCTATCTTCTCTATGGCCTTCTCAAGCTTACTAAGAGAACGAGCCTCCCCCCTCCCAAGGGTGTTGCACTTGGTCATCAATTCTTTGTAACTCCTGCCAGAAGCACACAGTAGTAGTCTTGCATCAAACTTACAGCTTGAAGATAAAGAATGCTGATGTACCAGATAGAAGCAGACCAGAGTAAACCACAAACTGTACATCTCAAAACACTGGAAAATAACTTAACAATGTAAAAAGATTAGCATTTTAGGGGAAGGATCAGCTGGTGGGAAAACTTTCAGATCTCAATCACAAAACTTCTCTGTTAAATCAATCTCGGCCATAATACTTTAAAGGATATCCTAACAAGTCCACAGACAAATTCACAATATATAACTTACTCCGCCCAAATTTATCTTATTAATAGTCGTTGAAGAAAATAATAAAATTCAGAATACTAGTCAGTATCTCTACTAAAAAAAAGTGACAACTATAATTACCTATAGAGCAGAAAGAAGCCACTAATTTTTCTGAAATAGCACTACTTCCATGTAAGCATGACATAATGCGCAAGAACTCTAATTTTGCAGACTAGAAGTTCTAGTCCAACTATCTTTCAGACTTTACCACTCTGTTGGATGTAAAGAGTCCTAAGGGAAGCAGGGCTTTTGATAGAGTTTCTAGGTTGAAGCTTATTTTTTAACATGTAGACCTACATATTCCAACATGCATATTCTGGTATCCTGTCAACTATGTATTGAAAGAATTAGTTGCTGAGTCAGTTACTTAAAACGTGTCACTGTTAAGTGTCTGTTAGAGGTGGTTAACAATGTTAGGAAGCTACTAGAAGGTTGTTATAAGAGTCACATGGGTGACGTGTGAATTAGATTGTTAATCTCTTAGACATCTATATAATGCTAGATGATTAGTGAGATTGGGTGCAATGCACAATGTATTTTCGATAGCTTCTCAGAAACTCTCAATGAAAAGATCAATGTTTCCTCTTGATTGCTTGATTGCATAATTCTTTCTTCTAGATTACAAAATTATTGACATGGTATCAAAGCTTCTGGTTGCGATTGAAGACCAGTAAGCTTTGTTTCAGTTGAAGCAGCTGTTGATCGAGTTCTCGAGCTGCAACAATGGTGGAAACTGAAAATTCACCAACAACAGAGGATCGCCAGGTGGATCCTCAAACAGACCACAATCATCCGCTGCATTTGCAGACTTCAGATACTCCTGGAGTCGCCTTAATACCTATGAAGCTCACAGGCCCAGAAAATTATGGGATATGGAGCAGATCGATGCGTCTCGCGTTACTAGTCAAAAACAAACTAGGATTTGTGGATGGCACCTGCGCGAGGAGCTCATACAAAGGAGTAATGCTAGCAAAATGGGAGAGATGTGATGCAGTAGTACTGTCTTGGATCAGTGCGACTGTTTCCCCAGAATTGATGACGAGCATAGTCTATGCCTCAAGTTCAAGGAAGATCTGGGCAGACTTCAAGGAAAGGTTCGATAAATCAAACCTAACTCGAATTTTCTATCTATGGAAAGAGATCAGTATGTTAACACAAGGAACAGACACAGTCACAACTTACTATTCTAAGATGAGAGATCTATGGGATGAAATTGATGTGATGGTACCAAATCCTTCGTGTGAATGTGAAACATCTATGCCATATGCAGAGCACATCAAACATCAGAGGTTACTTCAGTTCCTAGTTGGTTTGAATGAAAGCTTTGCACAAGTAAGGAGTTCCATTCTATTGAATTCTGTTGTTCCAAGTGTTAACCAAGCATACTCCATGGCAATACAAGAGGAGAGTCAAAGGAAGTTAGGGATTGTAGATACAGGAAGTGAGGCACTGATAATGTTAGCAGGAAGGAATTCTAACAACCATGCATCTAACAATCCAAATCACTATCTAGGACAGGGTAGGAATACACTCAACTCGAACTCGAACTCTTACTCACAGGGGCAGTATTCTCAAGGGAAGAGGACAGGGATCATCTGTGAGCATTGTGGATTCAAAGGGCACAACAAGGAGACTTGCTACAGGATAGTAGGATTTCCAGCAGATTTCAAGACTAAAAGGAAGACACAAAATGAGGTTCTCAAACCTCAAGCAAACAACACAACTATTGCCACAGGAAATCAACAATACAATTTCCCAGGGGGATACTATACGAAGGAGCATTGTGAGCAAAGTTTAAGAATGATGAATCCAACATCAACAAGTAGTTGCAAGGCCAATGCTCTAGCAGGTATGCATAATTTGACAGTTAATGATACTGATATAGAGTGGATTATAGATTCTGGAGCTTCGCATCATATTACCTGCAATGAGAACATAATAAATGAGCCTAAGAGAGTATTTGAGTCAAATGTAAGTAAGGTACAAGTACCTACTGGACAGAAGATCACAGTTAAGCATATTGGAGATGCAGTATTTTTAGGAGATTATTGTTTAAAAAATGTGTTGTATGTACCAAATTTTAAATTCAATCTGTTATCAGTCTCAAAACTCACCAAGGATCTCAACTGCACAGTGTCTTTTTCTCCTGACATGTGTGTCCTGCAGGATCTCTGCAATGGGAAGGTGATTGGGACTGGTAAGGAGGTTGATGGACTTTATTTCCTAAGACATCATGTGACACCACTCATAGGAGCAGTTTCAAATGACACAGAAGATCAGAAGCTATGGCATCTAAGGCTAGGACATCCTTCAGTAGGAGTCATGAAACACATGTTTCCTTTAAAGAATAAAGTAACTACTGCTGTACA
>NW_026033744.1:117519-134818 GCF_019186545.1 Solanum stenotomum
GCGATTTCTCCGAAAATATTGAAGAAACCAAATATGAAATTCTTAGGTGATTTTGGTGTAATTTTTAAGGTGTTTCTTGGGATGCATCTAATGTTTGAATTCAAGGAAGAAGACGAAATCTATAATTTACATAATATTGTATATGGCAATATAATTTTATATAATATTATTATTGGGTATATAGTGTTGTATATTAAAAATATAAACATTTTTGTAAAATATAAAAATATTGTATATTATTGTATATTGTATGTATAATATTATTTACTGGATTGAAATGTAGGTTAAAAATTGATAAGATAAGTTCCGAGCTATATTTTACAATGTAAATTAGATAATTATATTTTTATCGTTTTTTCTAATTATATGTTGTGAGATCCTCTTTTTCTTTTTTTTTTGTAATTTCACCTTCTTGCAGGTGTTAAATAGTGGATTCATCTTCTTGCTTTCTTCCTTCACTTCTCCCCACTCTTTATTAAAGTGGATATAACTAATATAAAATGGAGATAGTTTTAAAAAGTCATTTATTTTTCCAGGTATTTAACCAAGAGTAAGATGGTAGTGTATCTTTAATTTTCTAGAAGTAAATAATTTTCTTAATAAATATGTCAAGCTAAAAAAATATACCACATATTTTGAAAACGGGGGAATATCAATTTGGTCCCTGGAACGGTCTCTTATGTTTGCAAATAGATTCAAATTTAATTAGTCCATAACATGTTTTCAAAAAATTAATTTGAAAATTTTTAATTTTCTAGAAGTGAATAATTTTCTTAATAAATATGTCAAGGCTAGAAAAATATATCACTTATTTTGAAAATGAGAAAATATCATTTTGGTCCTTGAAAAGGTCTCCTATGTTTGCAAATAGGTTAAAACTTAATTAGTCCATAACATGTTTTCAACAGTTTTGGTTCTTAATGGTTTGCCAAAATATTACAAATACAGTAAAAACCTCTCTAAATTAATATAGGCGGGATCATGAAATATTATTATTTTATAAAGGTATTATTTAATCAATAAATTAATATTTATTAATTTAAAGAGTTTTTCGATTCCGAAAAAAATGTGCAGGGAGGAAATCGCAAAGAATTTGAAAGAACCCACTTGTGAAAACGTCATTCATAAACTTGAGGTCATGATTAATGATCTCGATTACCGCAATAAAATAGACGTTAATAACCTATTAGATGAGTGAAAATGATACATGTTCAGAGATCCAGAGCTAAGAACAAATTGTGGATATCATTGGAAAAACAATGTTGATGATAAAGTTGAAGATGATACAATACCTTCGAAAACATTTACTCATAAGGAAACACTTACATCTAGAACTCTTCACAATTATATGGTGTAATTAGAAAAGACAACACCGAAACGTTTGGATGCAATTAGAAAATTTAGAGATGAATTTCAACTGGATTTAAATTTTAACTAAAAACATAACACAATAGAATCATATTTCACTAAATTTTCTTATATATACTTGTACTTTTAAGGAATTATTAGTTTAAAATTGAGCAACTTTCACATATAACAAACATAAAAATCATATTTATATATTATATTTATAGTTTACATAATTACGCTCCATAGCAAACCATGGCAAATTTTATGTTTGCTATGGAGTTTTTTATTTGTATAATTCGCTACAAACATTCAATTTTATACAAATTATTCAGTTTTGTATAAATTCATTTATACATTGTAATTTGTATAATAAGATCTGTATTTGTATAATTATAAGTGTATAGGACGAAAATATATGTATTTGTATTTGTATATACATTTTTCTCTCGATTTATACAAACACAAACACATTTTATACATTTTATACCGAAATGTATAAAATGGCTAATTGTATATAGAAAAGGGCTAATTGTATACCGAATCAGATGGTTAAAAAAATGAGATGTTTGCTGCGAATTACAATTAAAATAAACTACGGCTATAACATTTAATTTGAATTAATAGTTTGTTATATAATATAATTTTCCCTTTACAATACTAATGGGACTATATATTTATATAAGATTCTTATGAAAATATATTATCTTATCGAAATAAGTGATTTTTTCCATTGGCTCAAGTCGGAACCAGAGGAAATTATTATCTTAGACATATTATTAATTGAACGAGTATTAATTTAGTGAGAAATTACTGTAGCAACATACATGACATGAATGCAAATAAAAAGTCTTAAAACGGGTTGAAATCAAAGATTAAATTAGGCTCAGGATTCTCTTAAGATGGGTGAAGGCTTGAATAAGTTGAGATTAAACCCAATTCAAATTATCTTGAGTCCAATCCTTAAAATTCTGGACAGGTTAGACGGGTTACGTATAGTTGATCTCATTTTTAATACCCCTACTAAAATAACTTATCTCATAATAATTTGTTCTCAACCAAACGATCCAACAAACAAAAACCTTTAATCCTGGAGCCCATTATTTTAATATAATGATGGATTTGGTAATTGGTAGTGTCTACGTGAATGTGTGCATGTGTACCAATCCAATCTGACAAAGAAATAAAAGAAAAGAGCAGAAAGGAAAGCACTATGTGCAGAGATAATGATGAAGTGAAGCACAAACAAAGGCCCAAAACATTCCTCTTTAATTCAAGTACTCTTAAAACACTTTGAAGTGATTGAGATATGCACCAACACCTCTTATAGTGGCTATTTATGCAATTTAATAATTTGATCATATAAGGTGTAGTTCGGTTTTTAAAAATAAGGAAGAAATAATATCCACATAAAAAAAAATTATTACACTATTTGTTTATATAATGTGTGGTTACTTTTTTCTTCTACCACATAACATAAAGCATTCTAGCAATGTTAATACTCTAGGTTTGGTTCATGTTTTTCTTTCCAAACAAATTCATAATTAATACACGAATAAGTTATACATGAAGTTTTTTTTTTAAAAAAAAGAATGTCATATTTGTATAATATAATAAAAATAACTTAGTTTTAATATTCTTATTTTATTCCTAATAAATAACTTATAACCACACAAATATATAAGATTTATTTCAAATCATGAATTTTAAAAACTTAATTTATTTTAAATTTTTTTATGCATAATCAAATAATGTCGCATAAATTGAAAAATAGAAAGTGCTAATCTAGAGTATCAATTTGGTTACTTACAAAAAAATAAAAATAAAAAGTACAGAAATTCCATACATTTTGATGCTAATTGCATCATATTTCAGAAGTTTTCCCAATTACAAAATTCTCGAATTTTTTATTGCTTTCAAATACACTCCTTGATTATTCAATATATTGTAAATAACACACTACTTAATGAGAGACATGTATCAGAGAGAGGATATGAATGTATCGAAAATACAATTGGTACTGTTAATTTGCTTGACGTGCCATGCAATAAGAAAGAGTGAGGATGGGCCTGGTCATTGGGATTTGAGCGGTCTCATCACATGTCGCTGTCCCATATATGGGCCTAACTACTAGTATTCCATAACTAAGCATCAATGTTTGAAATCTAGTCAAATTGGAACAAGCCTTTTGGCTTATAACTTGATAAGATAAAGTTTTTTGGGAAAATTCCATCTATGAGCGCTAAATACGGTAATAGAAATAATAATGAATCTCATGATTCACGCTAACATATTTTTTCCCTAAAATGACTTCTACTACAGTACTAACACAATAATAATTGGATTCATCATATATTAGAGAAGCTCCATTAAGAGGGGAAAAGTTATACGTGTTATTTTGTATCCGTGTAAAAAATTATACGTTTAATATCATGAATTTATCATAGAACGTATATGTTCCATATGTATATTAAATTATATGTGTAGGATACTATTTGAATATGTATATTGATGGTTGAATTTGTATATAATATAAATTGTATAGTATATGAATATGTATATACATATAATGAACATATGATTTATATATACATATATATAAAAACACTTCAATACAAATTATAAATGTGCGTGCGTGCCTGCACGTGTGTGTGATGGATATGTTATTTACATATACAAATATATAAATATACTTTAACATAGTTATGTATATACAGTAATCGGTCACAATTATGTATATGTACGAATAATAACAAAAAAATATGCAAATTGTCATTCTAATAAGAACTTTTATTCCTTAAATATACAAACACGATTGGTCATTAACCCTATAATCAATCTGAAAAACAATCAAATTATCGACGATAAGAGATCAATTATGTACACTCATCATCGGCGTTGCATGAATAATAACCATAACGACAAAATTCTCTTTCGAAAGAATTTATGGACAAAAACAAGAACAATAGAGACAAGAACAAAAACTACGGCGACAACAGTCGGAATAGCAATTGCGGTAGAATCGCATAAATCATCCAGATGAAAGCCCAAATAATATACAAACAAAAAAATAAAAAGATTGAGAAAAGATTTAGGCGGTTACCTATAATATTGAAAAATCGATTACGAGGGAGATGGATAATTTCAAATTTCAAAATGGAAGTGCAAGTGTGATTTTAGGAGAGAGAGGGAATGTGAAGAGGAGAGATGAAATTTGTATAAAATCATATACAAAGGCAAGTAAAAGTTTTCTTGGTTGGGTATACAATGAAACGTGGTTCCTATAATTAATGGCAAAAAAACTGAAATTGTAACCACTCGTAGTAATTAAATTAAACTACACCTTCTTTAACTAATAGCATAGTAATGTTTGCCAACTCCGATAACTTTCCCAAGTTTTTGTATCTAATAAACCACAAATTTATTCAATTCATTTAAATTTATTTGACCTGTTTTTTTTCTTTTAATCTGTTTTTAGTAAATGACAACAAGAGTAAAAAATATTTTTATATATATGACGTATTTTTAAAATTATAAAATTTGAAATTTTTTTATTTTATTAAATTCTATATCAAATTAAAATAAGTTAAATAAACTAAAACAAAGAAAATAGCTTCAAAATCCAGAGTGGGAGATGGAGATAGTCAATTGATGGCTTGATGCCCATATAATTTATTTGTATTATGTTCTTCATGATAAAAATTAGCGTATTAAGTGTATATTTTGTATCATAATATTTTTAAAATTATGTTTTACATCATCTCAGTTTTAAATAACTCATGTTTTATCAAGTATAGGTTATTAAAGAATAAAAAAAATCGTGTTAATGGAGATTCGGGTGAAAACTTAGATAGGGAAACATGCTTCTTCCGATTTGTTCAAATTTAGACAGATTAATAATTCGTTTATAAATTTGTTTTTACTAATTCATTAGCTCATTGAATTTTGGGTTGATTTATAACTCAAATGAACTCATACCTTATCAAAAATAGTTTTGGAATGATTCTTTTGGGTGATATGTTATATAATTCACATACTAAAGAAAAAAACATTATATAACTAAATAAATTATATAAAAATAAAAGATATTAATTCTTTTTTGTTGGAATTCATGAATGAATTAGACTATGATTCATTTTTTAATCTTTTTTAACTCGACTCATTCAACACAAATTACCTCTGGGCATATTAATGTTTCACTTAATTATTAACTCATTTCATTTTACTCTAATCTTAAATTCAGCCTACCATGAGTTCTCGACATATTCTTTTATTATATATTCGATGGATAAGTCATATATATCTGAATTTTATCTTTAGTAGTTGATCCAACCACAATATGCTTATTCTGATTCACTAATTATAAAATTTCAATTCACTTATACTTATTCATAATATACACGTCATGGATGTAAAATTTTATTGAATTATAATGTACTTTCATAATAACATAAGTTTTATAATATAATGAAATCAAACTCAAATGTTAATCTGCTCTATATATCTTTATCTGTTTTTATTCTCTCCTTGCCTATATATCAAAGACTAAATAAGGCATCCTCTGTCAAGTCAAGCAAATTATAGCTCATCAACAGAGAGCAAATATATATTTTTTAAAAAAAATTAAAAAATTACATTTAGGATAAATAATATAAAGTTACATGTCGTTGTCGATGTGAAATATATTTCTTTTGCCTGTGTTTTTCTTTCCTAATAGAAACACATCTCCATCAATTGCCCATTTTTGTTTATTGGTCACAAGGCGTGATGAATAAAACACATTAATTGGTAAAGGAAAAAAAATGAATGGATAAGAAAAATATATAATATATAGTATATAGTACTATATAATATTTCAATACTATATGCTGCTTTTGATCGTGCAAGCAACTCCATTTGAGATCATTTTTAATTTGTTTGGTCCAAAATTAAGAAAAAACAAGGAGTTTAAATTATGTACACTTGTCGTGTATAATTTTAATTTTTACACCTCATGCCCGATTAAACTATAATAACAAGTAAATCATGTTTATATCATATTAAACATTGATAATATAGTTTTTTTCCCACACGTCAATGTTATGAATTGTGTCCCACATAGGTGGCTGGGATCGGAGTCTATCACCTTATATGGCTGTTCAATCTTTCACATCTATCTAAAGGTGGAAACTATTTATTTTTTAAACAATTCTTATTCTTATTTTTTTAAAAATAGAACCCCTTTTATTATTGCATCAACGAAGTACATAGTTTAAATATATTTTTTTGCATCTTGAATGATCCAACTTGAGAAAAACATTTTCCAAATCCTTCAACAAAGAGATAGAGTATCTACATGCTAAACTATCAGCTATTTTGTTCATAGATCTAGAAATATATATAAATTCCATATGATTGAAAGCTTCCAAACAGTGTTTTCAAAAGCATTTTTGGGGCGAGTCTTGGGGCGGGGCGGGGCGTACCAAAAACGCTCCGGGCGTTAATTAAAGGCGTAGATCCATAAGGTGTAAGTTCTAAAATTTGAGGCGTAAAAACGTAAGTTCTGGGAGTAAAAACGTAAGCCCAGGCAATTTTAGTTTTTTTTTTGCCTTTAAATCATATTTTTTATTATTAGTGTAATGACATTTCTCAAATAGTAATTATAATATTTTTTTCTTCATTATTGATTATTAATACTTATCTCAAATAAAAATCATAATATAATTTCTGCTATATTATAGGTTATTTATAAAAAAAAAATTTGTAAAATCATTGAAAGGTTTACTTTTGCTTATTTTATTAGTAATAAAACTATAAAATTGAATATATATGAGACTATACCCCGTAGATCCATGGGACTTACGCCTCACCCCGTACCGTATAAAATGCCTTGCCTCACGCCCCCGCCTTTTAAAACACTGCAATTCCAAATGTCTTCACACAACACTTCTATCTCCCATGAATAAGTTGTTACTCGTTTCTGAATCACATCAACAACATATATTTTTAACATCTGATAAAATCTTCACTCATCTCTACCATCCCTTACTAATAGCATATTCAAGAGCTTTCCTAATAGCAATCACTTCAACAATGCATGATTTTCCCAACATATTGGACTGGAGATCCATGGGCATGAAGCAGGTTCCCAAGGCTAAACATTTTTGGAGTAAAGTTAAATCTAATTTTTTTTATTAAAAAAAATTACAATAAACATAACATAAATCCAAACCAGATTAATATTATCACATCAAGCTCAACATGTCATAAAACCTCATGCATATTTCAATTGACATTGATATATATATAATCAAAATAGAAACATATTATCTGTGATTAATTAATTTATCTACATAATAAATATTTGTAAACACACACAAAAACTTACAAAATATATATGAGCTACGAATATTTAATAGAAACTTTTACAAATACTCAAATGTGAAGGCGTGACCATGGGCCATGGCCGACATATATGGTCCCATGCCTATGAGATTTAGCAGCTGCTAAATGTTAACAAAACCATGTTGGGACTTGAAGACCAGTTCAACTGGTCTGTGTCTACAATTTCTAGGTTTTGGCCATTTTGTTAACAATTTATTAGGACAAGTCAAATTCAACATGTCTCTGTCTAAAAATTTTAGGCTTTTGACATTTTTATTAAGAATTTATTATTAGTGTGTATATTAACTTTATAATTCAACACAAATGTAGATGATTCAAGTTTTGTCTTTTGCTAATTCAGGTAGTTTATCATTTTTCGTTTCAACTTATCTGTCATTTTTATGGATCAGAATCAATTTGACAATTTTAAAGAAAAAATAGTATATAAATAAATGAAATATTTGAATATAGTTTTTATTTTATATTTAATAATTATACGAAAGTAGAAAAAACTTCATTTTTTTTCTTATGAAAATGCAACTAAAGATTGTATACAAGAGTATTAGTTAAATTTTAGCAGTACTAATTTGTTTTGTTTTCAATGTACACTCGTGAGAATTAAATTACTCATCAACTCATGGGTGAATTTCATTGTCTATCATTTTATGTATCAACGATCGTATTTTTGTAGTTCAGATATTATTTCCTCCACCTTTCAGATTTATCTTTGAGATTAACAAATCACGAAAAGTTTATTATTTATATTTTTAATTTGAAATATTTTGGTATAGATTTGAAGTGAATTTTTCAAAAATAAAAAATTAAGGTCCCAGATTGTTGAGAATATCACTAACTAATAAAAAATATGTTTTCTAACAGTTTTAAACTTTTAGATGAGATGGTGCATGGTATTAGAGTAGACCATCAATGTATATATTCTCAATATTTTTATATTTTGCCTTGATTATGTGTGTACTATTATTTTCATGTATAAGATGTGTTTTTGTAATTTATATCCGTATTTGATTGTATTTTTATTGATGTATTCTTGCTTGAATATATTTTGTGGTTATGTATATCCATGTATACACCCCTTATGTTTTGTTGTTTGCACATACTCTTTATATTTTTATATTTCGACTTAGTTGTACATGTATGTATGTATTATTTTTTAGTTGTGAAATATACTTTTTTTTTGTGTATCCTCATTTGAATGTTTAAGATCTTTAACACTATTCTAGTTTAATCATTACATGTGAACGAATACAGTTGATAATCGAACTTTTGCTATGAATGATAATTATTTAAATAATATATAGTTGCATGTGCTCGATAAATAACCAGTAAACTGCAATGGTTTCGGTAAGTTTCTCGTACTCTTAATGCCAGTTTTATTATTATGAGAGAATTAAGATTGTTTACTATACTTTTCAGTTTTTTTTTTTGTTTCCATTCGGTGTCCAGAGTCCACATTGGAGCTTCGACTAAATTCAGATAGCACTTTGCAGGGTGGCAAGGGTCCATTCGGGGGTGGCGCTCCCAACAAGATTTTCTCCATACCCAGGGCTCGAACCCGAGACCTTTGGTTAAGGGTGAAACACTCCCACCAATGCACCACAACCCATGTGGTTACTTTTCAATTTTCATCACATATCATTTTCAAACAACTAATTAAAAGAAATAAATTCTTGTTTATTGCTAAGACGACTAACTAATTTAGCGTGCTTTTCAGTTTTCACTGTTTTACTCATACAAAACTTTGAAGGAAATTGAAGGGCATTTATTACTTTTGATTTTTGAATAATGATTTGTTTTATTTGTAGTACCATTAGTAGCAACTAACAAAGTCAGGGTTTTCACTTGAGATTCAAAATATGAAAGAAATAATAAAATATAAGAAGTCAAAAAGGGTTAATATCTAGTATTTAAATATATAAATAATTTTTTTTTATGAAAATGTAAGTTTTTATCAAACAAGATTCGGATAAACCGTTTCGCCCTATTAGTATAGGCTGTCCCCTCTCTATATCAAACTAATTTTGCAATAGCCCCCTTTTCATTACGTATGCAAGTTGCTAGAAATCAAATGTAGCATTCTTAACACGTTTAGTTAAATTTCCACAATTAAAAAAAAAGTTGAATTTTCACAAATCAAACTTTCTTCGTTTTAATTTATTTGGTCTATTTTGACTTGACATGAAATTTAAAAGAAAAATTAAAAATTGAATCTTTTAATCTTAGATTAAAGATTATATGTATCACATGTCATTTAATGTTTTGATCTTAAATATACCATGTGAAAAATTTAAATTAAAAACTGCTAAAAAAGAAAAAAAATTACTCTTTTTTAAATGGGCTAAAAGGAAACAAGGACAAATGAATTGTTTAGTTTTGCATATTTTTTCCCAATACGTATGATTGATTAGTTATTTTGTCCACGCATAGTTCCTTTTCTCTTTTACTTGTATTTTTTAAATAGTACATCACATATTATATACTATTATTTATTAGAATAGAATAAACTCTAATGGATAATATGAGTAACTATATATATATATATATATATATATATATATATATATATATATATATANTCACATATATTGGGACAGAAAAAATAACACATATCATTTTAAAATTATCAAAAAAGTATTATAAATAATAATAATTAACAACTTAAAATATCTAAAAGACATTTTAAAAGGGTTAATTTTGTAATTTTATCCATATCACATAAATTAGGACAAAGTGACCAGTAATGTAGGTTATTTGAAAGTTACATAAAAATATTATAAATCACAATAATTAATAACTTAAAACATTTTTTTTTTAAAATATGAAAATTTGGATGACTCTCCAAATTTTATTTGTGTCACATAAATTGAGACAACAAAAATAACGTATATTGGGTCCATTTTAATAGTGTCAAAGAAAGTACAGGTTTGTGATAAAAAAACTTATTCTTTTATCCACTCAAACAATTGCTTCAAAAACTCCGTTATTAGCCCCAAAACATACCATTTATATTATTGGACCCATGCATAGCATGGACACCATTATCTAGTATATATATATAGTGTAAAGTGGCAAAGGTATAAGTATCAAATTTTAAGATATTGGATTCTATTCTTCGTATAAAGTACTTGTTTGGGAGAACTTATACATTCTCTCTTGTACTGGGTTATATAAATTCTGTATGTAATAGTGTGTCTGTGTTATAGTTGAAATTATTTAATTCATAATTCAATTCCTGATCTATATAATTTTCTTTATTTTCCCCTAATTAATAAAAATCCAGTATTTTCTACTTTTATAAATTATTTCATGCAAATATTCCCCTTCGTAAACGTACGTATGCACACGTAGCATAATGCGAATAAAAACTTGATTTTGAGGACTTGATTCTCTTTTTAAGGTGGAACTCGTAACACCTTTTTGATAATGCGATATCGGAAAAACATCCAATTACATGGGGTGTGTAACTTATACTTTTTCCGCCCAAAATATTTATACGCTTTACTTTTCAAGAGTTATAGTATTTTTTAGTTGAAAAATATCTTATGATATATTCTCCGTATTAGTATGAGGAAAATCACAACTTATAAAATCTTTTGTATAGTTTTTAAATATTTAAATTCTAATATATTTGATTGACTTATCTAATTTAGCATTGAAAATCAATTAAATTAACTATAAAAAAACAATTATTTAGCGACGGAAAGAATAAAGTAAGCTGATACCATCTTAAGGTCAAACCAACAAATTAGAAGAAAAAACAAAGGAGTAAAATTAGGGTAAATAAAGTAGAAAATGTTCAACAAAAGAATTGAATAAACATTGGGTTAAAAAGAAGAAGAAAAGAAAAGATTTGTTTTTACCGAATATGACATTAGTAAGTGAAGCCTTTATCCAGGGAGTGGAGTTGTAAGTTAAACTATTAGGATTTAGGGTCGTTTGATTTGAATATAAGTTATGTTGAGATAAATTATGATGAGATTTGTTTTTTTGGGATTAGTTATCGTGACATTATTTCTTATTGATTATTTGGTTTGTTCTACTAAAAATAATAACCATTGCATACTTCCTAAAAATAAATGATTTGATTACAGAAAATACCCTCTTATTTAGCTTTTTCTATATATTTTGTTTTGGTAGAGTTTTAGTTATTCATTCTTAAAAACAAAACCTCCACCTTAATTAACTTAATCATTTTTATGTATGAATTTCCATGATTTTCTAATATATGGTTTGATCAGAAAACTCTTTTACATATCACATTTACTATAAAATTGTGCATAAAAAATAAAGCAACTTATGGCGCAAAATTTAGTAGCGAATGATCATAAATGTGGCAGAGTTCGGCCTAGAAAAATGACAAGCAGTACAGCAGCTTGCATTCATATGCTACGCAGCGGTAAATTCGAAGTCGCTTTTATTAGGAAGCGTTTTACCTAAGGTGAAACTTTTCGGCGCGAATCCAGATTTAGTCGGACTTTAATGTGGATACCGAACACCGAGCGGGGGAAACCAAAAAAAATGACTTAAAATGTAGTCACAAATTTACTCAAAACACCTAAAAAGTGCAGCAGTTGATCAACCTCAAATAATCTCCAACACAAAAGTCATTTTACTTCGAATGCAACATATAATATGCCCAACATATACTAGCTCCCAAATCCGCCCAACATATAATATGGAGAGATAATATCTCATATGTTCACTCAACTTTAAATAGTTTACTTAAAAAGTCACTCAACTTTGAGTTGTTCACTTAGAAAGTCACTCAACTTTATTTTATAAATCAAAAGTCACTGAACTATTGATATTTTACTTAAAAAGTCATTCAGCTATTGATATTTCACTTTAAAAATCACTCAATCAATTTAAACTATTTTATTTAAGAAATAAGAATACATCTATTTTAATTATCTTACTAATCCACTCCAATTATTTAATTATATAGTTTTTGATAAACGTACTGTAGCAATAGACAAAAAAAATCATTTTCCGTTCTAGCAATTGTTTAGTGGAATAGGCTGAACAATGATCAAAAAAAGAAGAACATTGGAATTGATCAGAAGAAATCAATAGAATGCCCAATATTAATCTTTTATCATTTTAAAAAATTGGTTTAAAACTAAAAACTATATTTCAACAAAATTTAATAAAACAATTAAATGAGCATTTTATTATTTTAAAAAAAATTATAGTTTATTTAGTTGAATGACTTTCTAAGTAAATTATCAATACTTGAGTGACTTTCTAAGTGAAATATCAATAATTGAGTGACTTTTGAGTTACTAAAATAAAGTTGAGTGACTTTCTAAGTAACTATTCAAAGTTGAGCGACTTTCAAAGTGTTGAGTGACATATGAGATATTAACTCATAATACGGCCAACATTTTACTTCAATATCTCCATATTTTAAGCCTCCAAACAAATTCAACAAAATATTGTCAATACTTAAATCAATAGTGCTCTTTCAACGGAAGTTCATAATCAAAGGGTTTGAAGGGTTGTTATGTCATTTAATAAGTTTATTTCATGACAAATTATGATAGAATTATTATATCATCTCTTGGGAGGGATAACTTATTCCGGTACTATTTATTAATTTAGGATAAGTTATTCCAAACTTTCTAATCAAACACTAAATCTTAGTGCCACTAAATATTTATCTCATGACTATTTGTGTTTATTCTTCACACCAAACAACCCCTTAAGTTCTAATTTACGAAGTTAGAGACTTAGAGTGAATATTTAAAATTTATATATTCTATATTTTATGATAGTTATATTAAATATTAGTAACTGAACCAACAAGGGTTGTGGTGGAGTGGTAAGTATTCCTTCATCCTTAACCAAGGGGTCTCGGGCTCGAGCCCCCTCGGGTATGGAGTCGCCTTTGTTAGGGAGCACTTTACCCCCCAATATGGGACTTCCCGGCGCGAATCCGAATCTAGTCGGGCTTCAATGTGGGTACCGGACATCGGGTGGGAAACCAAAAAAAAAAATAAAAAAATATTAGTAACTGAATTCTAATCAATTTAATTTTTGTGCAATTTCAGTGAGTTATTTTGTTTATAATATAGATATAGAATTTAAACTAAAACTATATTGAATTCGAACGAATATATATATATTTCATTTTAATTTTGCCCCCGGTTCTAAATTATAAGATATAATATATAGAGAGATGTCAAGTATTTGTAACTTAGTTCTAAATTTAACCATTGTATATAGTTAATAAATTTTTAAAAATAAAGTAAAACTATTAATATTTAGTATATCAAACTCATATCATTTACAAAATAAACAATTTTTTTAAGTATCCTTTTTTTCCCCCTTATGAAGTGGTCTTTAGCAAAGAATGGTGGGCCAAACGATATGAACATGTGTCATGCCACTTTAGCACTATCTCGTACTATTTTCTGTTCAAAATAGATAAATTTTTAATATTTTTTTATGATCCAAAATAATTTTTCAAGCCAAAACTATATTAATTATTAAATTTTTTTTATCATTCTCTTTACTAGGATTTTCAACTATCTCTATTTTAAAGAAGAGTTTGGGCAAAAGTAATTCAGAATTATATTGATAAAAGTAAGAGAAAGTATGACTATCTAATGTGATGTAGGGTAGGTAAAGATTAAAATATTTTTCGGTTCGATTTGGTTGTTTCTGCGGTTTTTTTTAGTAAAATCAAAATCAAACCAAATAGTATCGATTTTCAAAATTTAAAATCAAACCACACCAATTATCGATTTTTTTAATCGATTTGGTTCGTATTACGATTTGATTTGATTTTTTAACCATAACCATGAACAACCCTAGTTACCGTGTTACTATAGTCTTCACATTATAATTCTTAGACTAATTTATTTTAAACTGAAAAATAAGATAAATTTTAATTAAACACAATAAAATATAATATCATCAANAATAGTATCGATTTTCAAAATTTAAAATTAAACCACACCAACTATCGATTTTTTTAATCGATTTGGTTCGTATTACGGTTTGATTTGATTTTTTAACCATAACCATGAACAACCCTAGTTACCGTAATATTATAGTCTTCAAATTATAATTCTTAGACTAATTTATTTTAAACTGAAAAATAAGATAAATTTTAATTAAACACAATAAAATATAATATCATCAATTAAATATAACATATATTTTATCGCATACTTAATTATAAAATATCCACCTTATGTTTGTTTTGATTTTCGATTCAATATCCAATATTCATATTGAATGATTTCGTATCTTAAAAATTTTGAGACTTCTAATTAAGAATTAAAAAAATAATTACCAATTGCTACTCCATTCCCCTAAATATCTACCTTATGCTAAACTACTCCTTAGGACTTAAGAGCCCTTACTTTTTACTTTTTAGTTGAATAAAGAACCCTTATTCTCTAGAGGGTGAAAGGTCAGAGGTGCTTGTAAGTTGTAACATTGATTCTCCACTTCTATAAAAGTCAATTTCCAATTTCTAGTTTGTTCCTCTTCCTTCCCCATTTTTCATATTTATTACTCTTTCTTCCATATTATCTTCTTTTCTTTTTTTATAAAAAAAACTTAAACTCATACTTCAAACAGATTACTTTATTTCTCAAATTTTATTATAAATTTCTTATTAAAAATGTATAAATTATTATATTTTTTATTTAATATTTTCACTCATATAAAATGATAATTGTTTTAAATAAAAAATTCCTTCTTTCATCACCCTTAAAAAAAATAAAAAGAAAGTCAATCTAAACAATTGTTATTGTCTTGGGTTTTCTATGTCGTTTAATTACTATGTATTACTTTCAAAATATTATTATCGGAAAGAAAATGAGAATAATAATTCAATTATATTTTGATTTTTTAAAATGATAATTATTTTGAATCATCTATTTTTTTAAATATTGACGACAATTAAAGTAGTTCGGATGGAGTATTGACTTAAGATTCCTTCGTCTACTTTTACATGTCCACTATACAAAAGTAGATTTTCAAAGTTATTTCTTTCAATTTAAAGAATTAAGAAATAATTTATTATTTTATAACTTTTTTTAGTAATTAAATTACTTATAATAATTATGAGTAACATATTAAAATTACTTTTTATTTATTCCCTTTAAGGGTATGCAAAATTAAGCATAAACAAGTAAGATAAACGAATAAAATATATCAATCTTCTAAATTAAAAAGGAAGATTAAAAAGGAATAATATAAATTTATTTTTAAAAGTAATTTAATTTTAAAAGTTTCATTTGACCAGTAATAAAATAATTTATGATCATACAATATTTATTAATATATGATTTATTTAAGATTTCAAATTTCAAAACCTTTTATTTTTAAAAAAAATTCCAATGTAATACTACCATATATATTGCGATCAAGTGAAGTAGCAGTTAAAATATAAAAGTAAAGGGATACATGTGATGTCAATAAAACTATATATGATGTTTTACTTTTTAGACGTTGTGGAAATTAACACAAGTTGATAATAGATTAACAAATCACAATTTCATAAAATGGGAGAATATTCAACATGCAAATATTGGAATAAAGAAAAGTAAATCTTTAACAGTCTAAAGTTTATAAATATTCTCTACTTAGAGTTAAGTCCCATGTAATGACACATCAAATCATTAATTACTTCCCGCGTTCCAATTTATGGCGTTGATCAGCAAGTAGTTGTTGTTTTAAAAGAAAAACTTATTAAACTAAACAAAATATATTAAAATATCTTTTAATTATGTAGTTTTAAATATGTTATTTGTAAAATGAAATTAAAGAGTTGCCATAAAAAAGAAAAGTAGCATTCTTTTACGGACTGAAAAGTAAAATAAGACAAATAAATTAAAACGAATGGTGTAAATAGATTTGAAGAGAGTAATGTATATGCAATCTTAAGATAGAGAAACTATTTTTGATAGATCATTGCGTTTAATTTATATTTATTTCATAGCTTAATACATAATCAACCTTTTAAACTTGTCGAACATATTATATTTTGATACTTAAACTAAGTCTTATTTCAATTGAACGACCCAACTCCTAATAAAGTGTTATAACTAGACACTTCCGGTTCATGTTTAATTTGGTTAGGCGCGTTCTCATTCTTGTATTATAGATAGTGAAATTAACCCCATAAAATGTGTCATTTTTTAGATTATACATATTCACCTTAATAAATCATAAAAAACTCCAAGTATTTTCTACTTGGTGTTGATCCACATGACAAAGAATTCAATATATTTTATATGATCAATTTAACTAACTAATAGATAAATAAAAACATAATTTTTTAAAAAATAAATAGAATAACAAGTTTAACTGAAATATTTTATTAAGAATTAAGATATTTAGTTAAATTTAGAGGTAATTCAAATTTCTAAATTGAATATTATTAACAAAAGTTAAGTGGTTAGTTATGTATTAAATTTTATATTTATATATAACTTAAATTCTGGTACATATTCCAAGTTTCCAACTTCGAATAGGGACACATAAAAACAAAATAAAAAATAATAAAATTAAAAACACTCCACATGAAGAAGCACCCCGTTTCTCTCTCCTCTCT
>NW_026033745.1:0-861 GCF_019186545.1 Solanum stenotomum
TCTCACATCTGCATAAGACTTCTAGCGATTCTGGGCAGTCTTAAGTCTATCTCTAATGAGTTGCACTTTCTCCATAGCATCAAGGACCGAATCTGGTCCTATCAAGGCTGTTTCACCTACTTCAAACCAACCAACTGGAGATCTACATCTACGCCCATACAATGCCTCATAAGGGGCCATCTAAATGCTGGAATGGTAACTATTGTAGTAGGCGAACTCAATAAGAGGAAGGTGATCGTCCCAACTACCCTTGAAGTCGATCACACAAGCTCTCAACATGTCCTCTAAGGTCTGAATGGTACGCTCTGCCTGACCATCCGTCTGCGGATGAAATGCTGTGCTAAGATTAACCTGAGTACCAAGACCTTTCTGAAATGACTTCCAGAAATGAGATGTAAACTGAGGACCTCTATCTGAGATGATAGACAAAGGAACTCCATGCAACCTCACAATCTCATTAATGTAAAGCTTGGCGTAATCCTCCGCCGAATCTATAGTCTTGACTACCAAAAAGCAAGAAGACTTAGTAACCCTATCAACAATCACCCTAATGGAGTCATGTTGTCTGTGAGTACGAGGTAAACCTGTGATGAAGTCCATGTTAATCACTTCCCACTTCCAAGTAGGAATGTCAATCCCTTGAGTCATACCCCCTGGTTTCTGATGTTCTACCTTTACTTGCTGGCAATTGGGGCACTTAGCCACAAAGTCTGCTATATCTCTTTTCATTCCAGTCCACCAATAGACTTCCCGCAGATCACGGTACATCTTAGTGGCGCCTGGATGAATAGAATATCTGGAATTATGGGCTTCTGTGACAATATGTTGTCTCGATTCACCCACATCAGGAACACACAATCT
>NW_026033746.1:0-230 GCF_019186545.1 Solanum stenotomum
GTTTAGGGGTTCTTAGGGCTTCGTGTTTCAGATTAAGGTTTGTTTTAGGGATGTTTAGTTTAGGATTTTAAAAGGTTTTTATGGTTTTTAGGGGTTCCAAAAGGTGTTTCTTTTTTTTTAGAGTATTTAAGGTTTCAGAGGGTTTAGGGTATTATGGATTATTAAGTATAAGAAATCTTAGGGTTTAAGGTTTAGGGCTTATGTTTTTGTAGAATTTTTTTGGATTTGGG
>NW_026033747.1:0-230 GCF_019186545.1 Solanum stenotomum
ACGCTTTCCATGTTCTCAAACAATTTCTCACTCTTGTTGAAAGACAATTTCAGAAGAAAGTTAAAATTATCAGATCTAATAATGCCAAAGAACTAGGCTCTAGTTTATCCAATTCTGATTTCCTTTCTTCTCATGGAATAATTCACCAAACAACATGTGTCTACACACCACAACAAAATGGAGTTGTTGAACGAAAGCATCAACACCTTTTGGAAACTTGTCGGGCTTTA
>NW_026033748.1:0-213 GCF_019186545.1 Solanum stenotomum
TTGCACCTAGACCAGTTTCAGTAGTGCCTTCTCTAGATAGAGGTGGTGGTCAGGACCAGGGTCGTCGGGACAGCCGACAGGGTACTAGAGGCGGAGCTCGAGGAGGCAGGCTAGGTGGTAGATCAGATGCATCGGGCAGAGGTGCTCAGGGCCATTTCTACGCAGCCCCGGCGTGGGCGACGGCTGAGGCATCTGACGATGTTATCACAAGTA
>NW_026033749.1:0-215 GCF_019186545.1 Solanum stenotomum
CCATTCTGCATTAGGACACAACCCAAACAAACTCTAGATGTATCACAATACACCACAAGACCTTGAGTATCTTCTGGTAGCGTCAAAACTGGAGCTGTAATCAATCTCTTTTTCAATTCCTGAAAGCTTTTCTCACAAGCTTCAGACCATTGAAATTTCACTGCTTTCTGAGTCAATTTTGTCAAATGAGATGCAATAGACGAGAACCCCTCAAC
>NW_026033750.1:0-498 GCF_019186545.1 Solanum stenotomum
GACTTTAATCGGAATCTCTCCAACCTCCGAAATCTCAACCTACAGATGAGAGTAATCAAGACTAAACTGAAGCTTTAGTGAGGAATTGGGAATACACCACGTGCAAGCTGGACCACGGACTCGAACCGGGTACTATAGCTAATGAGTCAACCTATATGGGCTGGACCACGGACTCGAACCGGGTGCTGTAGCCAAAGGTCGGGCACGGGTGGGATGGACCACGGAAATCACCCTAGCAGTGGCTAAAATGGATTCCTTACCTCAAACGAAGCCTCCCCTCGCGTTTCTGAGATCACCGCTAGATTCCCCACGAAATTCTCTTGAAGTTAGCCTTTTGAAGCACCTAATTTGGACTCAAAATGAAGGAGAAATCTTATGTTGAAGTTGAGGGAAAAAAATGGACGAAAATCGTCCTAAAATCTGGAAATTTCCAGATTTCCCTCCGCCGCCACGTGGCGTGGTGTGGCTTTGCCACGTCACCGCCGCGTTAAAATTCTA
>NW_026033751.1:0-206 GCF_019186545.1 Solanum stenotomum
TAGATTGCTTTGGGCTAATTCAGTACTAAGCTTATCTAAGTTTAAGTCTTGTGTGGCTTCATGATATTATATTGTATTATGGTGAGAGAAGTATGCTGAAGTAGACCTGCTTTTGTTTTGGCGAGTCATCTAAAAGATTTCTGAAATGACTTTCTTGCTATGTAATTTCACTTTTTGGTTAGTATAGTACTTTTGCTTGATGTTAC
>NW_026033752.1:0-569 GCF_019186545.1 Solanum stenotomum
TATAAATCATTCTATTGATGAATTGATGTGTAATTACGATTTTTAAGATAATTTTCAAAAGAATTCTTGAAGAACTCATGATCCCCCAAATTCTCAAAAATTGGCCTATGATGTGGGTCTTTGTGAATATGATCTCTATTGGTGAAATTATGTTTAGATTAGATTGTATTGATGTTTCCTATGATTATCTATACTTATTCATGTTGGATTGTTGGTATATTGATGAGTTGAGAATTATGACCTTATGAGTAAAGTATGGCATGGGTCGATCTATTTGTTTATAGAATTGTACTTAGATTATGTTATGTTATTGAATTGAATTATATTGTGGATTCCTATTGCTATCTTTGTCAATTGATTATGAATTGTTGAGGATTGATCCATGGTGATCATGGCTTGGAGAATTGGTAAGTTGACCTAACTTCTAGTCTATAGTATGATAATTGATGTTGTGTGGTTTGGTCTACTTATGGTGGCGGTGTTTACTTCTTGTCTATCTATGCATGTTCAGATCATGGCCTTGAAGGAAATAGATTTAAAGTGATTGGATGATTATGATGCATATGTTT
>NW_026033753.1:0-273 GCF_019186545.1 Solanum stenotomum
TTAAGCTTTGTCCACTTGTGTATATAAATCTAAAGTGAAGTATATAACTATGTGCATATGGTTTTCCCTTATCGGCAATCAATAATGTTGATAATGGGGCCTCCTCCTTATATGCACATCACATGCGTTAAAGCTCAAGTTTGATCAGTGTACTTTCCCGATACAGATCACTTAGAGTTTAGATATTTTGTTTCAAATACTGTTTTATATATATATATAAATAACAGATAATAAAAAAGTGTTCAACCATTGGAATTTGGATATTTCTTCTTA
>NW_026033754.1:0-820 GCF_019186545.1 Solanum stenotomum
ATGCATGATGTGAAGAAATTCTTTTGGGCTGAACCTTATTTGTATCGTAGTTGTGCTGATGGGATTATTCGTCGCTGTGTGCCTGAGGTTGAAATGCTGAGTGTACTTGAAGCATGCCATTCATCACCCGTTGGTGGGCATCATAGTGGTATTCAGATTGCACATAAGATTTTGTAGTATGGATACTATTGGCCTACCATCCACCAAGATGCTCATGATTTCGCCAAGTCTTGTGATCGGTGCCAAAGAGATGGGGGGATTTCAATGAGGCAAGCGCTCCCTATGAATCCCATATTGGTGATCGAATTGTTTGATGTATGGGGCATTGATTTCATGGGCCCATTTGTGAGTTCATATGGGATGAAGTATATTCTGGTCGCGGTTGATTATGTATCGAAGTGGGTGGAAGCAGTAGCACTCCCCAACAACGAAGGTAAAAGTGTCACTGCATTCTTGAAAAAGAATACCTTCTCCAGATTTGGTACACCAAGGGCTATTATTAGCGATGGAGGCTCTCACTTTTGTAATAAGTTGTTCAAAACACTACTTGAGAAATATGGTGTCCGTCACAATGTAGCCACTCCTTATCATCCACAGACTAGCGGTCAAGTTGAGGTGTCCAATAGAGAAATAAAGCAGATATTGGCAAAGACTGTGAACGCCAATCGAACTGATTGGTCAGGGAAGCTTGATGATGCTCTATGGGCATATCGCACTGCATACAAGACCCCCATAGGTCGCCTTACCAACTTGTATATGGGAAGTCTTGTCATTTACCAGTAGAGCAAGAGTACAAGGCTATGTGGGCAATGAAGAAGTT
>NW_026033755.1:0-3220 GCF_019186545.1 Solanum stenotomum
CAAGGTGTGCAATGCAATCAAGTTTCTATGGGTGAGCAAGAGAATGAGGTTCCGGTGGTTCCCCCGGATATGACCAATGAAGAGATTAGGTCGGCTTTCTTAATCTTGGCCCGAGCCATGGCGGCTCAAGCGACTAGAGATATGGGGCCTAGGGTGAATGCTAATGAGGGTACTATGGCTTCTAAGTTGAGAGACTTTGTGAGGATGAATCCTCTGGTGTTTCTAGGTTCTAAGGTAGGAGAGGATCCGCAAGAATTTTTGGATGAAGTGTATAAGGTAGTGAGTGCTATGGGGGTGACTTCAAAAGAAAAGGCGGAGCTTGCCTCCTATCAATTGAAAGATGTTGCCCAAATTTGGTTCACTCAATGGAAGGCTAATAGGCCGGTGGGAGCGGATCCTATAGAATGGGAGGAGTTTAAGGAAGCTTTCCTTGGTAGGTATTTTTCCCGTGAGATGAGGGAGTATAAGGTTGAGGAGTTTATCAACCTTAGACAAGGCAATGCGAGTGTGCAAGAGTACTCCTTGAAGTTTACCCAATTGTCTAAGTATGCTCCATCTTTGGTGTCAAACCCTAGGGATGAGATGAGTAGGTTTGTGACCGGTGTATCCGACCTAGTCAAGGAAGAGTGCCATACGGCAATGCTCCATAATGACATGAACATTTCTAGGCTCATAGTGTATTATCAATCCATTGAGGAGTCCAAACTCAAGAGGATGAATAGGAATGTGAAGAGGGGTAGATCCGATGAGCAAAGTCAACCTAGGTTCAAGAAGAGGGCTCAAGACCAAGATTCTTCAAGTGCTCCTAAGGTTAACCAAGAAAAAAATGGTGAATCTCAATTTTCTAAACCTACTTGCATCACTGTGGCAAGAGGCACTATGGGAAGTGCCTAGCCCGTACTAATGGGTGTTGTGGTTGTGGAAAGAATGATCACAAGGTGAAAGATTGTCCTACTCTTACGGCTAGAGGAAGAGAGGCAAAGCAAGCTTCTAAAGATAGAACGGTTCCTATTCCTCCAAATTATGGTCGTTTCTATGCCCTCCAAGCTATCAAGGACAAGGAAGCTAATTCGAGAAGAGGCGCCGGTAAGTTTTAGTTCCTTATGGTCATGAATGTCTTGATGAGGTTTCTATGTTGTTGTTTCTCATGTTTGCCTTAGTTGGGTTTGGGGGGATGCTATGTTGAATAGCAAGGTTGTTGAGAGTGTTGATATCCTTATCTCATTCCTTCTATTTTTATTCAAGCTTGAGACCAAGAGTTCCTAGTAGCTTGTTTTATGTTTTGGAGTCTTGGGTGAAAATGAGTTTCCATGGTCTCCTTATGTTATGCATGTCCTATTTGAATTCTTGTTAAATGATAAAATGAGTTTTCATAAATGTGTTCCTCATACTGATGTGCATTTAGTTGAGTTGTCTATATGCTTCATGAGGATAAATGTTAAACATGCTTAAATGTTGCATAATTGTACTTTTATGAGAAAATTGCATAATGTGCCTAATAATTTTGGGATGAGTGTGATGTAAATTGGAAAAGGAAGTTCATCCAATGAAATGAGAAATGGTAAAGTTTGATGCATAAGGAATTGGTAGATGTATTCCTAATTTATTGAATTACATAAAGTTGTTTGAGCCTCATTGATGTGGAGTTGATGTTTCCTCCAATATTTATGTACTTGTATTGAAGTTGTATGCATGTTGATGTGCTGTATACTTGAGTTGTTACCCCTTATGTGTTTAAAGTGTCATTCGAGAACGAATGTTCCTAAGTGGGGGATAATGTAACGACCCGAAAACTTGTTTAGCTGTATATAAAAAGATCCGTTTCGTTTTTCGAAAATCCGACTTCATATTCTTGTTTAGGGGGTCAAATTGAGTGGGGAATGGGTTTAACCCAAATTTTAGAGCAACCGTATCAAAATCCGAAATTTCCAAGTGAAGTCTTTTTCGAGGGTATACTTTGGAGGGTCATATCTTCTAGCACACAAATTATTTGGGTGGCCAATAATATATCCATGGAAAGCCCTTTGAGTTAGCTACCTAACGCACTTCGTTTCATCTCATTCGGAGTTCGGACGAAGAAGTTATGCCCATTTTCGTAAAATCTGTTCGTCAGGAAAAGGCAATTTCCAGTAGGCGTGGTTACTATTCACCCGCCTCATTTTTTTTCTAAGTGTTGGACCATTCTTCCAAAGGACTTATATTATTTCCTAGATACCATTAGTTCAATTCCCATCCCTAAAACATTTCCCTCTCTACAATCCTCCATTAAGAAGAAGAAGAAGTGGGAGTTAGGGCTTTGGATTCAAGGCTTTCTTCATCAAATTTCGTGGGAGATCATAGCAAAGGTATGGTGGTCTTGATCATTGTCTAAATTTCCATTCAAGGAGCCAAATCCAAAGTTATTTTAAGAATGAAAAATCTAGGTTTTCACTCAATCTCATAGGTTCTTCCACCAAATGGTTTTAAAAGGTTTCTAATGGCACCTTATGGTTATATTGTTGTTGTATTGACGATTTAAGATGCAAATACTCCATGAACCCATGATTTCTCTTTATTCCTAGTTTATGCCTTTATGAAGTGGGTTGCTAGATAATGAGTGTATATGAATCAAACTTGTTTAAAGGTCTTTAGATTGTTGAAGTATGTCATTACCCATGCTTATTTTATGGTGTATTGTTGGTGTATGGGTATGTGAGGCTTAGGGCCTTAAAGGCATAGAATGAGAAATTGGAGTGTTATCATGACATTATATGAATGAGAATTCAATGAATATAATGTGATCATGTTATGAACGTAAAGGTATTGCAATTGAAAGATTATTTCTCAATTTGACACTCATGAATGTTGATGATAGAATATGAAGGATTCTTCAATATAAGGTATACCTTGAATTGGTAAGGCTTATGCATCATTTTCTTGTATAAATGATTATTTTGTTGATTGTTGAATTCTCGGATCGGTAGGCTAGTGGCACCCTTCCACACGAGCTTATAATGAACCTTGGAATCGGTAGGCCTATGGCACCTTTCCATGAAGGTTAATGATGAGACTTGAACCGGTAGGCCCATGGCATCCTTTCAAGAGGAGTTAATGAGCTTTCCTAAATGAACCTTGAAACGGTAGGCTTAAAGCACCCTTTCACGTGTTAATAAATGTAATTTGGAGTTGGTAGGCCAATGGCACCTCTCATATATGATAATGTCAATGTAACGAACTATTC
>NW_026033756.1:0-220 GCF_019186545.1 Solanum stenotomum
GGAACATTTACTAATGCAGAAATAAGATAGGAAATAAATAGGAAAGAATTATATTCAGTGTATAAATGTTTACTATCATTTGAACCGTATATTGTATATAACAAATTTATTATAAGGACGGATAACACACAAGTAAAATGTTGGCTAACAAGAAAAATACAGGATTCAGTAACTACAAAAGAAATGAAAAGATGGTATTAAATATATTAAATTTTACATT
>NW_026033757.1:0-683 GCF_019186545.1 Solanum stenotomum
TTTCAGATTTATTTTATGATTTAGCTTTCGCATCAGTTTATTATCTTTAGTATACTCATGATTATGCCAGCAGGGTTAGCTTGGGATCACTTGTGGTCCTAGGTCCCGTGTCCGCGTCTTGGGGGTAGCTCGGGGCGTGACAGTATCTGTATATGAGAGGTCAATCACTAAGTTCTTAGGATCGCAGACTGGTGAAGATCCCCAGAATTTCTTGGATGAGATCAAGAAGATCTTTGAGGTGATGCAGGTCACTGGGAATGATCGGGTTGAGTTGGCATCTTACCAACTTAAGGATGTGGCTCATATCTGGTATGCTCAGTGGAAGGAAAATAAGGGTACAGATGCCGCTCCTATTACTTGGGATTGTTTCAGCGAAACCTTTCTGGACAGGTTTTTCCCCATAGAGTTGACAGAAGCAAGGGCCCAGGAATTTATGAACTTGAGGCAGGGTAACATGACTGTCCAAGAGTATGGGCTCAAGTTTAACCAACTCTCCAGGTATGCTCCTCACATGGTTGCTGATTCCAGGGCTCAGATGAATAAGTTTCTCTATGGAGTGTCAGACTTAGTGAAAACAGAGTGCAGGAATGCTATGTTGTTGGGAGACATGAACATCTCTAGGCTCATGACTCATGCTCAGCAGGTTGAGGGTGAGAAGCTTAGGGAACGAGCTAAGGAGACGA
>NW_026033758.1:0-325 GCF_019186545.1 Solanum stenotomum
GTTGCGGGGTCTGCCCCAACATCCATCTTCTCAGTATTTTAGAGGCTTCATAGATAGACAGTCAGTCAGTTAGTTTTGAGTCTCTCATCTATGTATATATGTAATTATTCTATTTTGAGATTCGAGTTGCCTTTATGGCCATATTTTATAAGTTAAGTTATTTTGTAATATTGCATTGCATTGAGTTATTCTGTTGAGGTTTCCGCTGAGTTAAGAAAGCCAGGCCAAGGGTTCGCTTGGGGCCAGAAATGGTCTCTGGGTGCCGGTCCCGCCCAGGGTGTAGGCTCGGGGCGTGACACAAAGAGTCTCAATCTGCAAATTCATA
>NW_026033759.1:0-357 GCF_019186545.1 Solanum stenotomum
AACTAAGTTTAAGTTCAAGTTCTAAGTTCATGTTCTAGTTCAAGTTCAAGTTCTAAGTTTCAAATTCTAAGTTCAAGTTCAAGTTCTAATTCAATACACTAATTAACAAATTCAATACTCAAATTTCAAGTTCTAAGTTCAAGTTCAAATTCTAAGTTCAACTTCAATAACTAAGTCTAAGTTCTAATTTCAAGTTCAACTTCAAATTCTAAGTTCAAGTTCTAAGTTTAAGTTCAAATTCTAAGTTCTAAGTTCTAAGTTCTAGTTCAAGTTCAAGTTCTAAGTTTAACTTCAAATTCTAAGTTCAAGTTCAAGTTCTAATTTCAACATCAAGTTCTAATTTCAACATCAAGTTCT
>NW_026033760.1:0-339 GCF_019186545.1 Solanum stenotomum
AAAATATCTTAAAATCTTGAAAAAACCGCTTAGAACCCTAAACCTAAAAAAATTCTACAAAAACTTAAGCCCTAAACCTTAAACCCTAAGAATTCTTGTACCTAATAAACCATAATACCCTAAACCCTCTGAAATCTTAAATACTCTAAAAAAAAGAAACACCTTTTGGAACCCCTAAAAACCTTTTAAAATCCTAATATCCAAGATACTAAACCCTAAGCCCTACACAGTCTAAAAAAAAAAAAAACCTCTTTNCCCCCTTAAAAACCGTAAACCAAAAACCCTAAGCACTAAACCAAGAAATAGAACAGACGCTAAAAAACTCGCAGAAACACTAAA
>NW_026033761.1:0-463 GCF_019186545.1 Solanum stenotomum
AAGAAGGTACTATGTAAAAAATTACAAAGCCAAAAGACCATATAAACCAAAAAGAAAACTAACGGAATGTACTTGTTATAATTGTGGAAAATTAGGACATATAACTAGAGATTGTAAATTACCTAAAAATCCAAAGAAAAAACAAATATCAGAAATAATAATAGACGATGAAAAATATACACAAATAGAATACGTAGATTATGAAGTAGAAAGCAATGATAGTATATATGAATTATCGGAAAATGAAATAGATAATGACATAGAAATAGAAAATGAATTCTATAATATAACAAATGACTGAAGCAGATATACAAACAATAAATAAAGAAGAACATCAAGACGAAGAATATTTAGAACAGAAAATAATATTTGATAATAGTATATTTGAACAAATAAAAGGAAAAGAATTAGACCTAAGCGTAGCAAAAATATTCAAAATACCAATAGTAAGAAACTGGTTTAA
>NW_026033762.1:0-536 GCF_019186545.1 Solanum stenotomum
TCCCATTTTTTTTCATACTCATCTCGTGTGCTAGAGTGGATCTCTAAAGAGTTTCTTTTAATCCGTGCTTGCGCGTGTTTCAGATAGTCATGCCTCCACGAAGAGTTGGTAGAGGGCGTCTCCCTAGACGCTATGTTGATGAGCAAGAGTTACCTGATGCACCTGGAGTGCAAGATCAAGGGGAAGTTTCTAATGCCGAGTTCAGAGAGGCAATTAGAATGTTGAGTCAAGCTGTAGCATATCAGATTGGTCAGCAAAGGGGGGCTCGACAGGAAGGAGCTGACACTTCAAGGATTTGTGAGTTTTTGGGGATGAATCCTCCGAGTTTCACGGGTTCGAGCACTACTGAGGATCCAGAAAACTTCATTGAAGAGTCAAAGAAGATTTTTGATGTGATGCATGTGTCAGATACTGAACGGGTTGAACTAGCTGCGTATCAATTGAAGGATGTAGCTAGGACTTGGTTCGACCAGTGGAGAGGGGGCAGAGTTGAGAATGCACCACCTGAGAGTTGGGCCTGTTTTGAAGAAGCTTTC
>NW_026033763.1:0-302 GCF_019186545.1 Solanum stenotomum
TCTATCAAGATCGTAGAGGCTCTGATACTATGTGAGAATTATTGAAAAAATATTATTGAATTGTTGTTGTGTCTACATTATTACATTGAGACCCTACTTATAGACCCTAGAATACAATCCTTTACCAAGTAGGATACTATTTAGTATTCCTATTTCTATTTCTATTCCTATTCCTATTCTAATAGGATTGTATAAACCTATTCCTATTCTTATAGGATTGTATAAATATATTCCTATTCTAATAGGATTGTATAAACTTATTCATATTCTAACACTTATGATTCATGTTTATGTCAATTAGG
>NW_026033764.1:0-2405 GCF_019186545.1 Solanum stenotomum
TCAAGATTTACAAACTTGATTATATTGGATGAATTTTTGGGTCAAGGCTAAACACATAGTAATATGAGTGTTATTAGTTTTGAAGTCTTATTTTGGTTATTGAGTTTGAATAGATTGTATTGATTTGAAAGTACAACGAAAGAGGAAGGCTCAAGTATCGGAGTGATTGCTCAATTGTTTGAGGCAAATGGATTTTTAAACTCTTGTTAAGTACTGTATGGAATTCATGTATATCCTTGTAATATGTGTTTGGGAGTAATGAGATTTGGTGATGGGTTAACTTGTTCACATTGATTAATTCTAATGATGAAAAAGGGGTAATACAAGGCAATGTAATTAATTGGTGTATATAGTTTTAGGCCTTGTGAAAAATTTGGGGAAAAGTAATTAATGTTGATGATAAAAAAAAATACTGCTTTTTCTTGGACAATAGTAAGAAAAAACAATACTCTCTCTGTCTCAATTTATGTGGCATTTTTCATTTTTTCAAGAGTCAAATTGTTCAAGTTTGACCGAGAATTTGCGCATGAAATCTTCAATGTTTTTGAAATGAAATTTATATATTTGTAAACTACGTAAAAAGTACTATAAGTAACAATAATTGATAATTCAAAATGTTTAAAAGATCTATAAAATATTTACGGTCAAAGATATACTAATTTGAATCTCAAAATCCGAAAAATGCCACATAAAATAATATAGAAAGAGTACTTTTTTTCTTTCATAAAGATATTTTCTTCAATACCAAAAACACCCTAATCCTTTTCTAATTTTCTTCAATACCTCTATTTAAAGTAGGGGTGTGCAAAAACCGATTTAACCAATAAACCGAACCGAAAAAAACACTATTGGTTTATTGATATTGGGTTATTGGGCTAACGGTTTTTAAACGGTTTTGCAAAATTTTTTATTGGGTTATTGGTTCGGTTTCCGGTTTTATAATTTTTGTTAATGGTTAAACCGATAACCCAATAAGACTATACTAAATTTACTAGTCTTATTGTTAATGGTTAAACGATTGTTACTTTCACACTTTTTGTTAATGGTTAAACGATTGTTACTTTCACACTTTTTCCTTTGAATGTGTCTAGTGTCTAAACTTGCAAGAAAAATGATTGTTACTTTTATGATTATTACTTTCATGCCAAATGCTGGAAAAATCATATGGTTTATTTGAAAATTTTCTTATCGTGTATATAATATATATGAGTATTTTCTTATTGGTTAAACCAAAAACCGAACCGTTAAGTACCATAAACCGATTAACCAAAAACCGATAAGAAATATGTTATTGGTTTGGTTATCGGTTTGGTTATCGGTTTGAAGTATTTACAAATCGAAAACCGATAAACCGAACCAATAACACCTAAAACCGAACCGAACTGACCGATGCGCACCCCTAGTTTAAAGTGGAGTAATTTAGTTTCAATTTATGTTTATAAGGAAATTAATGAAAAATATGAAATTTGAGTTATCAACAAAGTTGTTAGCATGAAGAGTGAAGTTAATCATAATTAATTATACTACCTACGTCCCATATTAGATAGATATCTTATTAGAAGTATTTGTCTCATATTATTTGATCACTTACTAAATTAAAATATAACTAATTTTTTTTCCCATTTTACCACTAAAATTAATATGACTTTGAAAGTTTAAACAAATTTTGAAGACCCAATTTTTTTCAAGAGACTAATTAATATGAACAAAAAGTAAAATAATAAAATTGATCAGTCTATTAATAAGTTATTAATAACCGTGTAAATAGAAAATGTCAAATTTTATTATAAAGTCAGTAACACATGCATTTTGAATAAGTCATTTCGATTTTTTAAACAACATTTTTGCAAGGGGACTTTAAGAGAAACGTGGCATGATGGAAACCTATCATTACACTTGGTAAACTAGAGTTCCACGTGACAAATCAAGAACAAGGAAAAGTTCAATTTAATTTGTCTGCTTTAAATTTTTAATTTTATTTTTCACTCGCATTCTTATTTATATTGGGACCCGACTAAATTTTGAGTCGTGCGAAAAAACCCAAAAAATAAAGGAAATTTATTCACGCAAATGTGGTTTTCAGATATGATACTTAATTAGAGCCTATTTGGATTGAGTTTTCAGTTTTGACTTATTTATTATCCATTTAACTTAAAAACTAAATATTTATAAAAAAAAAAAAAATTAAAAATTTATTCAAATACTATAAAACTGCTTAAAACTATCTATCTATAAAAGGAGAAGAAAAAGTGTCACGTGTCAGCACCACAAAAAAAAGAATTTATTAATTATTAAAATTAATTTAAAATATAAAAATTTAAAAATAAAAATTTCAATCACTAAAAAAAAAGCTGTCTTTTAACGTTTAGAACTTTTCTTCTTCTTCTTCCTCTTTTTTTGGAAGT
>NW_026033765.1:0-618 GCF_019186545.1 Solanum stenotomum
CTGGTGTAACCTTGAAGTCCTTCGAATTCCGGCCATTAAGTTCCCCTCTGTATCGGGGTGCTGGCGCCCTAGCAGATGATGTAGCAGGTCCCTTCTGCCTTTGCTGAAAGGAGGAACGGTTTGAATTACCTCTCTGCTGCCCGGACTCGTTCCCGATCTTAGCTCTCTTATTTCTGAACTCTTCTCTGTCCCTCAGCTTTTCTTCCTCAACCTGCTGTACATAGACCATTAATCTGGATATGTCCATGTCCCCGATAAGCATTGCAGCCCTACCTTCCTTACTCGACAACCGAGACAGCCCAGCAACAAACAAGCTCATTCTATTCCTCATGTCCGCAACCATCTCCGGAGCATAGCGGGAAAGTTGGGTGAATTTTAGACTGTACTCATGAACACTCAAGGACTCCTGCTTAAGTGTGAGGAACTCACGTACCTTGGCCTCTTTCAATTCTCGAGGAAAGAAATGCCCCAAGAAAGCTTCTTCAAAACAGGCCCAACTCGCAGGTGGTGCATCCTCAACTCTGCCCCCTTTCCATTGGTCGAACCAAGTTCTAGCTACATCCTTCAATTGATACGCAGCTAGTTCAACTCGCTCAGTATCTGACACATGCATCACAT
>NW_026033766.1:0-459 GCF_019186545.1 Solanum stenotomum
TATAGGGTTAGTAATTTGTTTAAATGAATTGGATATCATGCTTATAGGTTTCTGAATATTATATCTTATATAGGAATTATGTATATAGGTTTTGATAATATTCTTAGCATGCGCACACTTAGATACCATGCCTATAGGAGCTATAACATTTTCAATCTTTCAAACACTTAGAAATCATGTCTATAGGAAAACTTCTCTCCATATTATTAAGACTAAAGACATTTTCTTGTTAAAATTATATTCTAATAATTTCCGTATCTCTAGGTAATCACTTTATTACTTGTTTGTCATTTATATATTAGGCCTATAGATTCTTAATTATCTCCTATATATTGATAACTAAAAGAATTAAAATTGGCCTTACATGCTTGCTACCAATTCTATTTGATATAATTATTTTCTACAATCTACACCATTTTAATTAATAATTAATCTGTCCAGTTTAAATTTACTTGAAAT
>NW_026033767.1:0-279 GCF_019186545.1 Solanum stenotomum
TTATCGCACCACAATCAGAACATCAACTAGGGTAACTCTTTATATGTTGGTTTATGGTTCAGAAGCAGTAATACCTGCTGAGGTGGAAATACCATCTTTAAGGATTATCCAAGATGTTGGTCTCGACGATGCAGAATGGATACGTAGCAGGCATGAACAATTGATGCTCATCGATGAAAAGAGGATGGATGCGGTTTGTCATGGCCAACTCTATCAGAACAGAATGACCAAAGCCTTCAACAAAAAGGTCGGACCTCGACAGTTCGCGCCGGGGCAGTT
>NW_026033768.1:0-474 GCF_019186545.1 Solanum stenotomum
GCGGAAATTCCATGGGCCAAAGATAGAGAAAGATCCTCTAGAGTTTATAAAGGAGTTATCTAAGGTGATGAACCTTGTAGGAGTAATCTTAGTAATACTTGTCTTTCGTGACTTGATAAAGAGAATATCGCAAATTTTTTTTTTTTTGTGTCGTCCTTAATATTCATGGGTTTAGTTATGGTCATATGTGAGTGATTAGTATAACTCAACTTAGTCCTTATGAGTTTTATGATGTGTTGGATTTTGACGAATAGTGATTCTTAAGTGGTACCTAGAGATGTTGAGTGATTAAGCTCCTTTAAAAGAGGGTAGGAGTGAGATCCTCATTGGTTTGAGAATCATGTTGTGTAATGAGATAGTTTAGGCTTACCCCAATGCGGGATAATATGCTTAGATGGTAAGGTTATTGAGTGTCCTTGATGTTTATGAGATAGGTTTGCTTGAAGTCTCACCTTATGTGGTTTAGTGAATTGG
>NW_026033769.1:0-287 GCF_019186545.1 Solanum stenotomum
GTCAAAACATCAGAGGACTCTTTGGGGCACGCTGGCTAGCACGACACCCCACCCCCATTGCCAAGATTTTGACGAAATTCCTCCTCGTTTTTCAACTCTAAACTCAATTGGGTCTTTCCCCAAACACTTAGATTTGCCTACATAACCAAAAAATGCAAGAATCTACCCAAAACGACATCTAATTTCATGAATTAGGATCAATAACTCCTCTACAATTTCAACGAATGAAGAACTCAATAGTACTTCAACAAAACCCATTAAGAAATCAATTTCTAAACCTTCAAGAA
>NW_026033770.1:0-739 GCF_019186545.1 Solanum stenotomum
AGTAATCTAGGATACTTTCCCTAGATTTAAGTATTCTTGAGATAAGTTAATTTAGAGTTCTTGAATTCATGTTTCTTTTAAAAGTTCTATTCCTAATTATCGAATAGCTATATTGTTATTGAGATCCTTCATATCATGAATCATAACTCTTGAATTCATAATTCAAATTCAAGAAAGAGTTAAGAGTAGAGTTCAAGGAAGCCTTCGAGTTCAATTGTGAATCCTTTGAGATCAACTATCGATTTGAACTTAGTTTTGATGAAGCAAGTAAGAGAATGAGAAGAGTCAAATACATGAGTTTCATAATGTTATGTAGACCTACGAGTCAAGTCGTTCATGCCCATAAATTCCGCATGAACTCCAGAAGTTGAGTATCTTTGAGAGGAGTAGTATCTTCAAGTTCTAAGTCTTGAGTATTGAGTTCCTAATACCCTTTGAGATTATATTTCTAAGCATAAGACTATTACATGTTACCCATAAAGTCTTTGAGTTGAATTGTTCATGCCCATAATTCCGCATGAATCCTATAAGTTGAGCAGTCTTGAGAAGAGAAGTATCTTTGAGTCCTTGAGTTGAGTCGTTCATGCTCATAATTCCGCATGAACCCTCTGAGTTAAGCATTCTTGAAATGAGTAGTATTATTGAAGTTCTTGAGTTCCAAGTATTTGAGTTCTATCAATGGTTATTGAAAATCTTGCATTGAGTAGTTCTTGTCCATAATTCGGTATGAACCATATTT
>NW_026033771.1:0-735 GCF_019186545.1 Solanum stenotomum
GGGATGTTTTAACCACGTGGTCTCAAATGTAAATAAGTTATTAGGTCTGCCGGTGCTTTTAATAAAATTTAGGTAAATAGGACAGTGGTCAGAATGAGTTTGTGGCAGGTGTGTGACATTAGAATCTGGATATAAGCAAAGCAAAGCATGATTGCTAAGGAATCTATCGAGCCTTTCCATTATGAAAGTACTTTTATTTTTATGCTTATTCGTCCAGTTAAAATTTTGGTTGGTAAATCCCAAGTCAATAATTTCCATTGTATCTAGGCAGTTTATGAAGTCAGTACAGTTTTTATTATTTATAGGCTTACGTCCAAATCTTTCGGAAGAGCTAGCTATTTTGTTAAAATCACCACAGATAAGCCAAGGACCAGAGATTGTAGTGGCCATACTTTTTAGACTATCCCAAAGAATATTCCTAAATCTGCAGGAATTTTTAGCATAAATTAACGAAAAGTGCCATTTAGGAGTTTGAGGACTTACTTCAATTGTAATGTGGAGCTCTTATTCAATCAGCACCATCTAATGAATTGTTATCTCCGAGCTCCTCCAGAACAGGGCATTCCCTCCCGAGTATCCAGTCGCCGGAACTTGCAATACAACAGTGTAGTACAAGCTATTGAGTATATGATCATTATCAGCCATTCTAGTTTCAGTTAGTGCTAAAGCAGTAGAGTTATTCCATTCCACCAGTGTGCGTAGGTTGTGCAACAGGTTGGGGTTATGCCCATCCCT
>NW_026033772.1:0-239 GCF_019186545.1 Solanum stenotomum
AATGGAGAAATGAGTATTTTTCAAGTTGAGGGAAAATGGCTACTGATTTTTTGGCTTTAAAAAAAGAAAAGAAACTGCTGTTGCAGCTTAAAAAAAAACACAGCAGTTGAAACACAATTATAATACCAAAGTTTAAGTCCCCGTTGGACCCTCGGGATTCGTTCGGAATCTCGTGCACACAAACTAAATATGTAACCCCACTAAATTCGAAGTTCCGGACTCAATGGAACCATCGGAAT
>NW_026033773.1:0-231 GCF_019186545.1 Solanum stenotomum
ACATATTGTCAATCAATTGCTAACCTAATATTGAACTTGAATGATATATTACCAACAAACTAACAATTAATTAGTAAATTTATTAGAAAAACAAATAATCATACTAACATATTTAAAATTTATTACCAACAAGGGTTGTGGTGGAGTGGTGAGTACTCCTACATCCTTAACCAAGAGGTCTCAGGTTCGATTCCCCTGGATATGGAGTCGCCTTGAATGATATACTACCAA
>NW_026033774.1:0-1681 GCF_019186545.1 Solanum stenotomum
GATTAAAATAACTATCGGAAGAATATTATAATAAATATTATTACTTTTTACCATGAATTTCACACTACCAAAAATTAACATTAAAGGGATATCAAGATTAAGACACTTAGCAAAAGAATACTACAATGCAAAAGAATACTACAACAAAATCTTTAAAATAAAATACTCACTTATCACACTATCACTTCCATGAATCCCCCAGCTACCAGTTCCGCTACAAAAAATGGTATGTTTGGGGTGTTGATGAGTCGGTAATTTTTACTCATTTAGGGCTAGTTATTTATTGAATTAGTGTCCTCAATGCCTATTTTTTGTTCACAACTGATGTTAAATTGTTTATGTGCAGCCATGAAAGTTTAAGAACAAGGAAAGGACATTACATTGCAAAAATAAGCGGAAAAGTTGGAAAAGTTGAAGAAAAAGAAGGCTGGAGCTCGCAAAAGCCACTTGGTAAGTTGGAAAAGCTAAAGAAAAAGATGGGTGGAGCTCGCAAAAGCCACTCAACGAGTCACCAAGTGAGCTTCTAGCTCACCAAAAGGTCCAGGGAGTTGGCTCAAGAACTAAGAGAACTCGGCGAACGAAAGTGCACTTCGATGATGTGTCAAATGGAACGAAGAGCTGGATCCAGCTCGCCTAAATGAACAGAACAAGTGGAAGTAGAAGTTAAGTCAATATGGGAAGAAGGCGTGTGTATCGGCAGATCACCGAGTCATTCGGCGATCACGACTAACTTCGATGATGGGACGGCATACTTAAATTTTGGGAAGTTTTTTGAAACATATAAATTGATTTTTGAAGAGAGAGAAAAAGGTCTTACATAAATTTTAGAGATTTTACATACTTTTACAATACTGAATATTTTTGGAGAGGGTTTTGAGCTTAGATATTGAGGTTTTTAGGTTTTAGTCTTAATTTTGGCATTGAGCATTGAAGATTTTGTCATTCCGATGAAACATCTTTTTGGTAACTATTTTTTGGTTTTTGTTATGCTTGGCTAAACCCCCATTCCTTAGGGTAGTGACTATGTAATCACATACATAAATTAGCTTGTGTGTATCTTTAATTGTTGGATTTACTGTTGTTTTGAAAAGGATTCAGTTATTTATTCATGTTTTCATTGATGAACTGGAGTTGCAAATTTCGTTCTAGTTTTAGCTCACTATGCTTGCTTGTAAAAGTTGTTTAGAATGGAGTAAATTAGTGATAGTTTTATTGACTTGTGTCTTTACAACCCAGCTTGACGTGGGTTAAATTAAGGATTTGGGTTGTTTTGCATTGTTAAGCTTGTTGAGGTGTGAAGGAACTCGCTTGAAACATAATAGCTGATTGAAAATGGTTGTTATAGTTACAATCCATCCTAACCATTGAGATTCAACGACTTAAAGAAATTGTTCATTATCCATTAAGCGAAATTAGTATTCGATTGCTCACACACTTCTAAGGTTCCCTCTCAATTTGTTCAAACACCGCGTTAATTGTCTTTGTTAACAATTGATTACCAAACTCTTAATATTGATTATTGAAACTTATTAAGTTACATTATGTTGTGTTTTGCTTCTTTCCTTTCTGCATGAAATTAGAACACTTTCATATTTTGTATCTGAATTCTTTTCCGTATCACTCCTTGTGGGATTGAAACGACCCCAAAAAAATGCCCTAAAATGTGCTTCGGAAACACCTA
>NW_026033775.1:0-543 GCF_019186545.1 Solanum stenotomum
CACTTTTTACCTCTCCCTTTTGTTTTCCAATTGTTTCCCTCAATCGTTTTTGATCTTCAAACACTTGGGAAGGAGATAATGGTGCAAGAGTATACTTCTTACCACTATGCAGAAGACTATACCTATTCTTTCTCCCATGATGAGTAGTATCCCTATCATACTGCCAAGGTCGGCCAAGTAGAACATGACATGCTTGCATTGGAATTACATCACAAAGAATCTCATCTTCATACCTACCAACATTGAATGAAATCATGCATTGATTGTTTACTTTTACTTCTCCACAATCATTCAACCATTGGAGCATATATGGGTTAGAGCGCTTCATGCATGCAATTCCTAGTTTATCCACCAAGTATGAACTCACCACATTTGCACAACTTCCCCCATCAATAATCATAGAATAAGTCTTCCCTTTTATACCACACCTAGTATGAAACAAATTCTCTCTCTGGTCTTCATTAACACTACCCAAATTGATAGTCATAATTCTCCTAACCACTCCAATTATACCGTCATTAGGCAGTTCCAAATCATCTTCCT
>NW_026033776.1:0-2994 GCF_019186545.1 Solanum stenotomum
TATGTTGTTGTTTCTCATGTTTGCCTTAATTGGGTTTGGGGGATGCTATGTTGAATAGCAAGGTTGTTGAGAGTGTTGATATCCTTATCTCATTCCTTCTATTCTTATTCAAGCTTGAGACCAAGAGTTCCTAGTAGCTTGTTTTATGTTTTGTGGTCTTGGGTGAAAATGAGTTTCCATGGTCTCCTTATGTTATGCATGTCCTATTTAAATTCTTGTTAAATGATAAAATGAGTTTTCATAAATGTGTTCCTCATATTGATGTGCATTTAGTTGAGTTGTCTATATGCTTCATGAGGATAAATGTTAAACATGCTTAAATGTTGCATAACTGTACTTTTATGAGAAAATTGCATAATGTGCCAAATAATTTTGGGATGAGTGTGATGTAAATTGGAGAAGGATGTTCATCCAATGAAATGAGAAATGGTAAAGTTTGATGCATAAGGATTTGGTAGATGTATTCCTAATTTCTTGAATCGCATGAAGTTGTTTGAGCCTCATTGATGTGGAGTTGATGTTTCCTCCGATATTTATGTACTTGTATTGATGTTGTATGCATGTTGATGGGCTGTATACTTGAGTTGTTAACCCTTATGTGTTTAAAGTGTCATTCGAGGACGAATGTTCCTAAGTGGGGGATAATGTAGCGACCCGGAAAATGATAGAGTGAAACTAGAGCCTCACATGTGAGTTTAGAGTCGAGAACTTAATGAAATGATTATATTTGAATTTGACCCAAAAAGTTCTTAAAAATGTGCTTCGAAAGTTACCGAAAACTTGTTTAGCTATATATAAAAAGATCCGTTTCGTTTTTCAAAAATCCGACTTCATATTCTTGTTTAGGGGGTCAAATTGAGTGGGAAATGGGTTTAACCCAAATTTTAGAGTAACCGTATCAAAATCCGAAATTTCCAAGTGAAGCCTTTTTCGAGGGTCTACTTTGGAGGGTCATATCTCCTAGCACACAAATTTTTTATGTGGCCAATAATATATCCATGGAAAGCCCTTTGAGTTAGCTACCTAACGCACTTCGTTTCATCTCATTCGGAGTTCGGACGAAGAAGTTATGCCCATTTTCGTAAAATCTGTTCGGCAGGAAATGACAATTTCCAGTAGGCGTGGTTACTGTTCACCCGCCTCTTTTTTTTTCTAAGTGTTGGACCATTCTTCCAAAGGACTTATATTATTTCCTAGATATCATTAGTTCAATTCTCATCCCTAAAACATTTCTCTCTCTACAATCCTCCATTAAGAAGAAGAAGAAGTGGGAGCTAGGGCTTTGGATTCAAGGCTTTCTTCATCAAATTTCGTGGGAGATCATAGCAAAGGTATGGTGGTCTTGATCCTTGTCTAAATTTCCATTCAAGGAGCCAAATCCAAAGTTATTTCAAGTATGAAAATTCTAGGTTTTCACTCAATCTCATGGGTTCTTCCACCAAATGGTTTTAAAAGGTTTCTAATGGCACTTTATGGTTATATTGTTGTTGTATTGACGATTTAAGATGAAAATACTCCATGAACCCATGATTTCTCTTTATTCCTAGTTTATGCCTTTATGAAGTGGGTTGCTAGATAATGAATGTATATGAATCAAACTTGTTTAAAGGTCTTTAGATTGTTGAAGTATGTCATTACCCATGCTTATTTTATGGTGTATTGTTGGTGTATTGGTATGTGAGGCTTATGGCCTTAAAGGCATAGTATGAGAAATTGGAGTGTTATCATGACATTATACGAATGAGAATTCAATGAAGATAATGTGATCATGTTATGAATGTAAAGGTGTTGTTGTAGGTTGTTCACTGGTTTGGTTGCATAATTACTACCCTATTTTCCATGCTCTTTGATTCCATTACATGCCTTCAAGGTGTTTGACAAAATGTCCAACTATGGAGAATTGATGAATCGATGCTTTAAAGTTTGAGTTATGAGATGTATGGAAATCCAGAGATGTGTTGATGACACTCATGAATGTTGATGATATAATATGAAGGATTCTTCAATATAAAGTATACCTTGAATTGGTAGGGCTTATGCATCATTTTCTTGTATAAATGATTATATTGTTGATTGTTGAATCCTTGGATCGGTAGGCTTATGGCACCCTTCCACACATGCTTATAATGAACCTTGGATCGGTAGGCTAATGGCACCCTTCCATTAATGATAAGTAATGAACCTTGGATTCGGTAGGCCTATGGCACCTTTCCATAAAGGTTAATGATGAGACTTGAATCGGTAGGCCCATGGCACCCTTTCAAGAGGAGTTAATGAGCTTTCATAAATTAACCTTGAAACGGTAGGCTTAAAGCACCCTTTCACGTGTTAATAAATATAATTTGGAGTTGGTAGGCCAACGGCACCTCTCATATGTGATAATGTCAATGTAACGATCTATTCTATGGGAATGTTGGCTAAGCACCGAGTGGATTTGGTTAGATGGAAACTCCCCCAATAGTTTGGCATGAGTTTCAATGATTGTCTACCTTATCCCATAAACTATGTGCCCGCATAGGTAGCTAGTGGATCCATTAAGCTATATACCGGTCTTCCTTAGGCAAGTAGACCACCTCTTTACGGTGTGGGGACTTATGACACCGGATTCCATGACAAGCTCTCATGGTCTATGTCGGTTAAACGCTTACTTCCCATCATGCGAGATTTCATTATGGTTTCTTGATAGGTTCTACAAAGTGTAGGTAGTAGTATGGGATGCTACCTATACATTGCACGAGTAGGCTAGGAGAGAGTCATAGTGAGTTTCTCTAAATCCTAATGTATGTGATACAATTGTGGCCTAAATGAGGTTATTAAAGAATGTTGGCTCTCAAATGCTTAATATGAGATGCATGTTATACTTGGGTTATATTACGAGTTATTTTCCCTTGTCATGTCTTAATTAATGATATACCTCTTATGTATGAATATGGTGCAAAGGTGAAAGAAAGGAATGATAAGTTAACTTAAGTGACCTTAATGTGGTGCCTTAGT
>NW_026033777.1:0-216 GCF_019186545.1 Solanum stenotomum
GACCTGATTAACCAGAAAGTGGTCACTCTCTAAATAGTTGCGCCCAATGTTAATAGTAATCATTTGCCAAATCATGGGGGCGTCACTATCAATATGATAGAGACGGATGACGAATGGTGCGTGACAAAGGCGATAGTTCCAATCGCTCATGATGAACTTGAAAGAGTTGTAGCTTCGTTGTGCATAAGAGAGAAGAAGGAATTTGTTATTCTAACA
>NW_026033778.1:0-789 GCF_019186545.1 Solanum stenotomum
TAATTAATAAAATAAATAGTCAACGAAAAATAAATCTCTCGACTCCAACAAATCTATCAATTAATGCCACATAAATTGGGACATGGCAAATAACATATATCATTAAAAAATTAGGTTCAAAATGTACTATAAAATACAATAATTAACAACTTAATATATTAAAGAGACATATAAAAAAGGGTTAATATTTGAAATTCTGCATCTGCCACATAAATTAGAACAAATAGAGTAATAAATATTATTTTCAAAATTATGTTAAAAAAAGTATTACAAATCGCAATAGCTAACAATTTAAAATATTTTTAAAATCATATAAAAATTTCAATAACTTCTCAAATTCCATAATATGACATAAATTTAAAAAAAAAACTGTTATAAATCATAATAAATAGTACAATATTTCAACTACTTTAAAAGTATTATAAATTGTAATAAATAATACAACAATTTAAATTACTTAAAATTTAACGACTTAAAAATATTGTTTTAAATGTATTAAAATTTTGGTTAATAGTCAAAACTTTACATGTGCCACATAAATTGGGACATGGAGAGTCACACGTATTTTTTTAAAAAAATTACATTAAAAGTATTCTATCAATTAACAACATATATTGTTTGAAATTGACGAAAAAAAACTATAAATTACAATAATTAACAAAATAAATCTCTCGACTCCAACAAATCTATCAATTAATGCCACATAAATTGGGACATGGCAAATAACATATATTATTAAAAAATTAGGTTCAAAATGCACTGTAAAATACAATAATTAACAACTTAATA
>NW_026033779.1:0-131 GCF_019186545.1 Solanum stenotomum
CATTTTTTCACCCTACCCTTGACCCCCCACCCACCTCCTACCCAGCCCCCCAGCCCCCACTCCCAAAAAAAATAAATTTAAGTTTGTTTTTAAAAATATTTTCAATTTCAAAATTTCATTTTTTTTCCCCC
>NW_026033779.1:143-253 GCF_019186545.1 Solanum stenotomum
AAATAAATTTAAGTTTGTTTTTAAAAAATATTTTCAACTTCAAAAATTCAATTTTTCACCCCTACCCTCAACCCACCCCCTACCACCCCACCCCCAAAAAAATTTAAGTT
>NW_026033780.1:0-250 GCF_019186545.1 Solanum stenotomum
GAGTAAAACCACGACATGTCTCACAGGACTTTTCAAACTGCTTTCACTAATCTTTACAAGCAAAAGTAAAACGTAGTTTACAACTTGAGATTAACCTACTAATCTTCACACTAAGTAATATCATCTATTACTCAACCGAGCCTAAGCAGATACAACACTACTCACTTTACTAACCCTCACCGATTAATTTAGACTTTTGATTGTAAGACACAAAGTTACCCTTAACTATGTTCTTACAAGACTCAAACAA
>NW_026033781.1:0-647 GCF_019186545.1 Solanum stenotomum
TTATGTAGTAAGTCAAAGAGAACATATATAGATTGTAAATACACTAAAGGAAAGGCCAAAATACCAATAATAAATAAACGAATAATAAATAAAGAAATACAAGATATTAAGGCTAAAAATCCAATTAAATATGTACATTTAGGAGGAACAGAAATATTAATAAAAGCATGTTTTAGAGAAGGAATAGATACACCCATAGAAATATACTTAGCGGATGATAGAATTATACAACCCATAGAAAAAAGTATAATAAGTGCAGTAAGAGGTAACCTCATATACCAAAAATTTAAATTTATAATAAGTGCTAACTACTCAGTAGCAATAAATGACAGAAATAGATAAATCACTAGTATTATAATGACGAATGTCAGGGATAGAACTAACCCCAGGAAGTAAAATATTTACAGCTAGATGTAAAAACTTATATGTTCTAACAACAAAACATAAAATAACAGCAAAAAATAAAATAGATAAAATAAAAATAGAAGATCCCTTTGAAAGGATAGTTACAGTTATAGATAAAAATGATTATAGTTATAATGTAATAGATATAGAAGAAGATTTAGAAATAGTAAAAGAAAGACTAAGCACATCGAAAAGAATAAACAATGAGATACCTCAAATATCATAAAAAATGAGTATCTCAA
>NW_026033782.1:0-324 GCF_019186545.1 Solanum stenotomum
AGTCAGAGAATGAGAAGAGTCAAATACAGGAGTTTCATAATGTTATGTAGACCTACGAGTCAAGTCGTTCATGCCCATAAATTCCGCATGAACTCCAGAAGTTGAGTATCTTTGAGAGGAGTAGTATCTTCAAGTTCTAAGTCTTGAGTATTGAGTTCCTAATACCCTTTGAGATTATATTTCTAAGCATGAGACTATTACATGTTACCCATAAAGTCTTTGAGTTGAATTGTTCATGCCCATAATTCCGCATGAATCCTATAAGTTGAGCAGTCTTGAGAAGAGAAGTATCTTCGAGTCCTTGAGTTGAGTCATTCATGCTCA
>NW_026033783.1:0-638 GCF_019186545.1 Solanum stenotomum
GGCTAACAAGAAAAATATAAGATTCGGTTACAACAAAAGAAATAAGGAGATTGGTATTAAAGAGATATTTCATTTTCGAGTCGGGGTTTCAGATCCAAATATTTTAGGCTTCTTCAAGAACGTGAATTTTTCTTCAAAATGAGTTTGTGAATTGATTTCAACTCCTTTTTCAAATTAGTTTTCATCATTAGCTTCCAAATACTTTAAGGATCATTTTACATCAAAAATTTCTAGATTTGGATATCGTTTTCCGGTATGAGACTTTTGAACCGTTTTGCCCTTTTTCCCTAAATTTCTTGATTTTGGTGTCATTGGACTCGAATTGTGATTGTGAATAATTGTTTGAATAGAATATCGTGATCTGAATTATACTCGGAAAGTAAAGGCTCAAGTCAAGTAACTTTTGGAGTTCATTTTAAGGCAAGTGGCTTCCAAACTTTGTAAAACTCTTAGACTACGCATGACTACTTTCCTAATTGTGTTGGGAGTAATGGGGATTGAGGATGGGTTTTATTTGTTGATTGAAATTGTTGTAAATGAAAGATGGGGAATAAAACGAGCTAAATGTGTTAGATGTGACTTGAATTTGTTGAATAAGTCATGTGATAATTGATATTGAAGGGATAGAAGAGCATGAG
>NW_026033784.1:0-638 GCF_019186545.1 Solanum stenotomum
AAACCCTTCCACAAATCTCCTATAATAAGTCGCTAAACCTAAGAAACTCCTTATATCCGACGGGGTCAAAAGTCAAGGACAATTCCTAATAACATCGGCCTTCTTAGGATCCACCTTAATACCATCCCCCGACACCACATGGCCTAGGAAAGCAACTTCCTTCAACCAAAACTCACAATTTTCATATTTAGCGTACAACTTCTCTTCCATCAATCTTTGGAGTACAACCCTCAAGTGACCGTTGTGCTCTTCCTCACCCCGAGAATTGATCAAGATGTCATCTATAAACACCACCACAAAAGAATCAAGGTAGGGTTTGAAAACCCTATTCATCAAATCCATAAAGAGAGCCGGAGCATTAGTCAACCCGAAAGACATCACCACAAACTCATAGTGCCCATACCTAGTACAAAAGGCCGTCTTGAGAATATCACACTCCCTCACCTTCACTTGATGATACCCTGACCGAAGATCAATCTTAGAGAAGTAACTAGCCTCATGCAATTGGTCAAATAAATCGTCAATCCTTGGAAGAGGATACCTATTCTTGATGGTGATCCTATTAAGTTGTCGATAATCAATACACATTCTAAGAGACCCATCCTTCTTATTCACAAACAAAACCGGAGCACCCCAGG
>NW_026033785.1:0-638 GCF_019186545.1 Solanum stenotomum
ATAAATATATACATAATTGCATTTAACTGATAAAATTTTTCATTGACCATCTTCATAGGTTTGCGTGAATAAGAGATATATATGACGATCCACATTGAACATTCACAAAAGAATCTGCAATATTATTTTTTTCTAAGCTTATTATTCAAATCTTTGCTTAAATAAGCAATACTATTTACCATAACATATATTTTTGAAATTGGCAATCACGTGCAATGCACGTGTCAGAAAACTAGTAATAATAAAATGTATGTATATAATTTATCGGTTCGGTTATTTCTTTCGAACAAAATCATAGCCAAATCAGATACTATCAATTTTTAAAAATCTAAAATCAAACCAAACCAAACTTAAATAAAATCAATTTGGTTCGATTTTTCAATTTGGATCGATTTTTATCTAAACCGTGAACACCCCTATCTTGGATGATGTACATTTTGTAGTTGACCGAAGTGTTTAGGGCCGCAGTTATCCAAAAGTTAAATTGTAGAACTTAATTATATGTAAAGTTCTCATTAAACTCAAAATTAGATACATTCCAAATGTATCATAGCTATGCAAGTGGACACTTCTGTGAATATATATATATAAGTAACTTCTAGGGAATTATTACTACTTCACTCTAAAACACATTCAAT
>NW_026033786.1:0-217 GCF_019186545.1 Solanum stenotomum
TATAAATATCAAACTATTGCAATTTATAATACTTTTCGTATAATTTTTAATATCTAAATTTTTTGTTTAAAATATCAAATTAATATAATTTAATTTAATTTTAAAAATTAATAAAATTAAAAGTGGACAGAATGAATATTGGGGGAAAAAGTTTAAAATTTTGTTATCTATTTTTTTGGGATGGGGTGTAGAGGGGGTGTGGGGTGGGGGGCTGGTA
>NW_026033787.1:0-805 GCF_019186545.1 Solanum stenotomum
ACTTCAATAGAAAAGTCAATGTCACGATCTGGAGGAAGACCAGGCAGATCGGCAGGAAACACATCTGTAAACTCTCGAACAATAGGTACTGAATCAACGGTAGGACCCTTCCTACTAACATCTCTAACATAAGCTAAATAAGCCAAACACCCGCTAGCCATCAACCTCTGGGCCCGAACAAAAGATATCATCCCAACTGGCGTGTGACTACAAGAGCCCTGCCACACCACTGGTGGAATACCAGGCATGGCTAAAGTAACGGTCTTAGCGTAGCAATCCAAGACCGCATAGTGGGGAGATAACCAATCCATACCCAAAATCAAATCAAAATCCACCATATCAAGCAAAATAATATCAACCCTAGTGTCTCGCCTCTGAATAGTCACCACACAGGATCTAAATACCTGATCCACTACTAAAGAATCACCTACCGGGGTTGAAACACGCAACGGCTCAACTAATAGTTCTGGGATCATACTCAATCGAGGAGCACAATAAATAGATATATAGGAATAAGTAGAGCCTGGATCAAATAAGGCGGATGCGGGCTGATGGCATAATAACACTGTACCTGTGATCACATCGTCCGAGGTCTCAGCATCTGCTCTAGCTGGAGCTGCATAAAAGTGGGTCTGGACTCCCCTACCCTGTGTATCGGCTCTGCCCCCTAATCTGCCTCCTCGGGGACCACCCCGTATACCCTGGTGACCACCCCTACGGTCCTGTCCCTGGCCTCTGCCTCTAGCTGGAGGTACTGGCGCATGCCTAATTGCCTGTGGAGCGGGTAAGGCTTACCTGCGATGGG
>NW_026033788.1:0-364 GCF_019186545.1 Solanum stenotomum
CCGGTCTTAACATATGTCCGCTTTCGACCCTTAAGCAACTGAAATACGACTTGGGAAAGGTTCAACAAAACCAGGTCAATGTGAGAGCTTTTGATGGAGTGCAAAGAGACACGATAGGGGCAGTAAATTTGGATATTCAGATGGGGCCTGCAGAATTCAATGTGGAGTTTCAGGTGTTGGACATCAATACCAGCTACAATTTGCTTCTGGGAAGGCCGTTTATCCACATGGCTGGGGCTGTGCCTTCTACCCTTCACCAATTGATGAAATTTGTTTGGAAGGATCAGGAATTGGTCATTCATGGTGAGGGGAGTCATTCCGATGGATATGCGCCGATCGTTCACGAGGTTTCTCGAGGTTGTGA
>NW_026033789.1:0-873 GCF_019186545.1 Solanum stenotomum
TGGAGTTCTTCAAAGCTTCATTGCATAGCATTATTTCACTGTGGCGATGGCAACTGGTGGGGTCGAGTCGAGTTAATTTTGACAAAATACAGATGTAGAAAATAATTAAAGTAAATAGGATAAATAATTAAATAACATCTTATCTATACTCATAAATCATATTAATGACTTAAAAGGAAGTTGTGTTGTGATTTGGTATAAAATTAGTGTTTGACAACAATCCAAGGAAAAAAGATGTTAAACTCTAATGCAAAATCGAAGATCTAACCATTTTTTCAGTTTAAAAGAAAAAATCTATGGAAAAAAAAGATGTTAAACCCGATCTATTAAAAATGTAGGTGTTTAACTGTAACATATAAGTTGAAAAACATTCCATTTTATTTCTTAGTTTCTTCTCCTCCTATAAAAAAAAATCTATGGTAAAATTAGTGGGTATTTTTCAATCATGAACAATTCAAGTAAGAAAGATGTTAAACTCTTATGCAGAAGATCTAACCATTTTCTTCTATTTCAAAGCACAAAACATTGGCAAAATTAGTGTGTTTTTTCATTCACGAAAATAATTCAAGGCAAAAATATGTTAAACTCTTATGCAGAATCGCAGATCTAATAGTTTTTTTCTATTTAAAAGCAAAAACCTATGGTAAAATTAGTATTATATTTTTATTCATGAAAACAATCCAAGAAAAAAAAGATGTTAAATTTTTATGCAGATTCGAAGATCTTATCGTTTTCTTCTGTTTCAAGGAAAAAATCTATAGGGAAAAAAGATAGATCTTTTATTTATCTGTAGTGAAATAAAAATAGAAAATTAAATCATCAAGAATTCAAAAATGGAAACATTTCATTATTTTTTTTCTTTTCTCACACCAA
>NW_026033790.1:0-675 GCF_019186545.1 Solanum stenotomum
CCCTATGAAGACATGAAAAATAAAATAGAGGTTATTGTTCCCTATATGAAACCAGGGGTTATTGTGCCCTATATGCAACCAAGGGTTATTGTGCCCTGTGAAGACATGAAAAATAAAAATAGGGGTTATATATATATATTATTATTATTATTATTGTTATTATTATTATTATTATTATTATACTTAAGATCGTTTATTTTATTTTATTTTTATTTTTGTACATTTTCCAATCATAAAAGAAACAAACAAAAATAAAAATAAAATANAATAAAAATAAAATAAATGCCCCAGATTTTATTAAGAAAAATAATCCTTTTTTTTTAATTGTTATCATTATTGTTGTGGTGCATATTGTAGGAGAGACAGGGGTTCAAGAACTTACCTGGTGGCGTTTGACTCTCGCGAATTACTTGCACGATTTTTCTTTGTACCTATTTTAAAACAAAGAATATTTTGTTAGTTTTTCTAAACGGTGGTTGGTTTGTGACTTCGAATATCTTGTGGAGTTTGACTTTGAATCTGTGTTGGTTGAAAGAATCATCATATTGACGATCGCGCGAATAGCTTGAAGATGCTTTATAGACGGTCCTTATCTTCTCTTGAAACACTTCTTGTGAACATTTTGACCCATTTCTATCTTGTGCACATTGTGGGGTTCATCCTTTCCAAAACAAC
>NW_026033791.1:0-329 GCF_019186545.1 Solanum stenotomum
GGATATTGTCGTGCAATTATTGTTTTCATCCTTGACTATAATTCCTTCCTCGATTCTCTTTAACAGGACTGCTGTAGTCAACTCATTGTGGTCTCTTTACTTGTTGGGTGCTGTAACAGAAGATAATAAACTTTCGGATGTTGGACGTCAAATGGCCAGGCTACCCCTTGATCCAGTCTATTCTAAGGCTCTCATTGTTGCTAGCCAATTTGGCTGCTTGAAAGAAATGTTGATCTGTGTTGCAATGCTTTCAGTGGAATCTATTTTCTATGCACCACGTGAAAAGTTGGAAGAGGTAGTCCTTTCATTAAGAAAACCCAAGTACATCT
>NW_026033792.1:0-947 GCF_019186545.1 Solanum stenotomum
GAAGAATCTAAAAAACCAACAACATTCAATGTACCACAAGGATTCTATGAATGGAATGTATTACAATTAAGTAGTAGGTGTACGTGTAGTATTATGAAGGATTGTAAAGTAAGAACTTCCTAATACTACACGTACACCTACTACTTTAGCTCTGGATTTTTTCTATCTTCCGATCGACATAGCTCCGCATTTTTATAGTCATGCTGCTGACTTATACTAGCTTTAGACTTCAGATTATCTTCATTAGTCTTTAGCTTTTGTATCTCGTTGTCCATACTATCCACTTTTGTACAAAGTGTAATAATGTCTTTGAGTATCTTTTCAATTGTATCTTCTTCCTCAGTCTCAGTTTGAGTAGCTTTGTCGTGATAGGTAATCTGGAATAACATTCTTATCAGTTTTTATTACTTCAATTGTAAATGTAAAATTTAATATATTTAATACCAATCTCCTTATTTCTTTTGTTGTTACCGAATCTTGTATTTTTCTTGTTAGCCACCATTTTACTTGTGTATTATCTGTTCTTATAATAAATTTGTTATATACAATATATGGTTCAAATGATAATAAATACTTATCTACTGAATATAATTCTTTTCTATTTATTTCCCATTTTATTTCTGTATTATTAAATGTTCCTGAATAATACATACAATGATGTTATATCGTACTGCCATCATACCTGTATTTTAATATTCCTCCATAACTTTTTTCACTCGCATCTGATTCTATCATATAAGTAAATTTTTTGTTTTCATCTGGAAAGTATAGTTTAGGTAAGTTTTTACATAATAATTTTACCTTTTGTATTTGTATTTGGTCTTTTTTATCAAACTGATATTCTATATCTTTCTTTAATTTTTGTTGTAATGGTTTTAAATTCTCTGCTAATTTTGGTATGTATTCTCTTAGTTGATTTTCTAGTCCTAAGAATGATTGTAATTTCT
>NW_026033793.1:0-299 GCF_019186545.1 Solanum stenotomum
GAGCCAGTTGGCCCTCACGGCCAAAATGCCCCATTTTGAAAGTCAAACGAGCCCTAGACCAGGAAAACCCCACATTTTACCAATTTTCGTGTGCTATTGTTCAAGGATTTTTGGTGATCCGAAAATCCGACATCATTTTTGCCAATATTATACATGGACGTCCGTTAAAACCTTATCTATGGGGCCAGTTTGCCCTCACGTCCAAAACGGCCTATTTTCAAGGTCAAATGAGCCCTAGAGCAGGTAAGCCCCCAATTTTACCGATTTTTGTGTGCAATAGTCCACAGATTTTTTGGTGA
>NW_026033794.1:0-1186 GCF_019186545.1 Solanum stenotomum
ATGTTTCTATGCTCAGAAGATATCGTTCGAATCCATCACATGTTCTCCCAGTTGATTCTATTGAGGTTAATCCTGACTTGACGTATGGAGAAGAACCTATTTTAATTCAAGCTCGGGAAGTGAAGCAACTTAGAAACAAGAGAATCCCCTTAGTAAAGGTACTTTGGAGGAACCATTCTGGAAAAGAAGCTACTTGGGAAAGAGAAGAAGACATGAGGACCCAGTATCCGCACTTGTTCCGGGACTAGCGTAAGGTAAATTTCGAGACGAAATTTCTTTAAGGGGGAGAGAATTGTAACACCCCTAAATACTAACCAAGAGTCTCATGTCGATTTACCGTTGCTTAATTACTAGAATATGTTTTAGTCTCATTTTGGGAACTTGAAGTGCTGTGATAATTGCCAACTTGCTTAGCATAAATTCTTATCGTAATTTAAGGATTTGTGATGGGGTGTTTAGGTAATATCCTAATTAGAATTATGTATAACTTTAAAAGGAAGTTAAGGGATATACAAATAGATATTTATGTATACATTTTGGGCAGCACACAAATTCTTGGGCAGCACCTTTGAAGGACAGCTGCCCAAGGGATAAACATCACTTGTTGACTATATATTTTCACCCCTCCTTTAGTAATTTCATTTTTCTCAAGCCTTAGAACCTTAGAAACATATCTAAACAGAGTGTTCTTTAAAATCACAAGAGAAACTTGGCCCTTTTTGGCTGGAATTCAAGAACACACACTTCTTTTTGGTAAGTGACGAAATTTGTTTCTCAGCTGAGTAGTGTTTGGTGTTTTATACATATCTCTCGTTCTAGAACTTATTTTACAGTGAGTAAATATGATTTGGAAATATAATTCGTAGACCTACAACTCTTATGTTTATGTAAAACTCTGATTCAGCTGTTATGGATTCGAAATATGGGACGCAACATAGGACAAGTTTGTCCAGATTCTGGAATTTGAAATTCTGTATGAACAGCTGTTAGTGTTTTGACTATATCTTGTTGTACAAAATACATTTTTCGGTGATTCTTGTTTGTTTGCAACCCTAAGATATGTATCTACATATTTCATGAAGGTTATAAAGTCTAGTTTTGCTGTTTTCCATTTCAAATCTAAGTTGCGACATGAGGTACTAGGCTGGCGAGAATCAATGTCTTGGGAGCATTGTTGTGTTTGTGC
>NW_026033795.1:0-576 GCF_019186545.1 Solanum stenotomum
TGAAGGACTATGACCTCTCTATTCTCTAGCTGGGCTGGGAGTGCACTGCTGGCTGGGTGGAGTCTGATGGATTATCTTAGTTACTTTGGGCTGAGAGCCCGATTTTCTTCTTTCTCAGTAGACTTAGCTTTTTCATGTACCTGTCGAGCTTATGGGGGTTCGTTCAAGTTTTATTTAAGCTTGTGTACGAGTGTACCTTCTGGGCTTATGGGGGTCCAGTTAGGTTTAGTCTAGTTGTACTTAGTTTGTTTCTGGTATGCTCGTGTGCTTTCTTTTCTTATCCGCTTTGACCTCTCTGTGTCTAGATTCTATCCTTTCTTATTTTTTTTACCCTTTTTGCTCAGTCGGCCTATGATGCCTACTGAGTACCTGTTGTGTTGGTACTCATGCTACGCTCTGCATCTATTTCGTGATGCAGGTCCCAGTACCAGTTACCAGCGGTGATTAGTTCCAGCCTTCTTTGCAGTTGTGATTCGGAGACGAGGGCGAGCACTTCGTGTTTTGAGGCTTGTTCTGTCTCCTTCTTTTGTTTTAGCTAGTCTTGTTGACTTTGAGACACGCTCTGTTGTGGTCCAC
>NW_026033796.1:0-591 GCF_019186545.1 Solanum stenotomum
CGCGCAACGCGCGGGCACGTATACTAGTATAATTAAAATAAATAAAAATTTTAATTTAACTATTTAAAATATAAAAAACTGAAAAATGACAATTTGAAATTTCTTTGTAAATTTGTCACGGAATGAAAACATCGATGATGGCTTTTTTCAGTGTGCCTATTTTCTGCCCACTTCTCTTTTTTTAAAAATAATAATAATTGATTATTCAAAAATATTTGGATAGGACAATTAACTTCAAAATCTAAATGTTGTATATAGATAAAACCACCTAATTAGAGAACAATTATTTAAAAGTGTGGATTAGATTATTCTTTTTCAATCTTTATCTATCAATAAATTATTTTGGCTAATTATCTTTTCTCCTTCTTCTTTGAATTGACTTTGTAGTTGCTGACAAAGTCTATAATCAATTCAATATTTAGTTATTACTGACTATTGATGCGTTTGAGTTTATCTTCTTCTTAGATATTAACACTATCAATGAGATTTCTGTATGCATTATATATACCACCAAAATCTTTCATCAATAATTATTTCTAACTATTAGTTTTTGTTGATTGTATTCCACTGTTGATTTATAATTTTTAATGA
>NW_026033797.1:0-584 GCF_019186545.1 Solanum stenotomum
TTAGGGTTTATAAGGGTTTAAGAATTAGTATTTCTTGGGGTTTCTTGGTTTAGGATTTAGGGCTTCGGATTTTAGGTTAAGAGTTTTTTAGAGTTTATGGTTTTTTATATGATTAAGGTTTTTAAATATTTTAGGGTTTCTTAGGTATTTATAAGAATTTGGATTTCTTCAGATTTAGGATTACGTAGGCCTAATATAGGGCATAGGATTTTAAGTTTAGGGTTTTTTCTGGGGCTTATTATTTTAAAGGGGTTTTTTTTTCTGGGTATTATAGTTGTAGGTGTTTAAATGGATTTTAGGGTTTAGGGTTTCTTAGGATTCCATATGGTTTGGGGTTTAAGGTTTAGCCCTATGATTTAGAGTTAAGGATTTAGAGTTTCTTAGGGTATATTATTTAGCGTTTAGGGTTTCTAAGGGTTTGGTTTTTTAAGGGTTTTTAGGATTTAGGGGTTTGGGCTTCAGATTTTCTTGTGTTTTATTAGGTTTAGTGAAATTTTTAGGTTTAGGGTTTGAAGGTGTTTGGGATTTCTATGATTTTTTAATGATTAAAGGGTTGTTAGATCTTAGGGGATTTATAGGGTTTT
>NW_026033798.1:0-409 GCF_019186545.1 Solanum stenotomum
TATTTCTAACCTCTTCCATAACCTCAAAACTGTGGAAGGTGTTTGTTGTTTTTGCAAGTATAAACATCGAAGGACTACAACTTTCACAGGCTCTGAATCAGTGATGGACAATTCAATGTTATCCAAAATTAAAGAAAATATTTATATCAGTCCTGCCATTATCATGTGGCATGGAGAAGGAGAAACAACTTAAAGAATGGAAAGACTTGTTCTTTCAATAGACTTGTATTTACAGTGAACACAAATATTAGAAGAATGGTGAAGGTATAATCTACCCTAAGATGCAACAAGTTCCTACAATTTGGTCAGAAATGGTGGAATATTTGGGGAGGTATAAAGCAAATCTATATCAGTTACATGGAAGCCGCCAACTCAAGGAAGTTTAAAATGCAACACAGACGGGGCCTCA
>NW_026033799.1:0-494 GCF_019186545.1 Solanum stenotomum
TAGTTATTAAGCCTTACTTAACATTCATCTCTCATGGAAGGATGTCCTTGACAATCAATCCATGTTTCAAGTGATTCTATCACCTTATGCATTCAAACATTCATAAGGTAGACTAGGTGGGTAAAGTCCTTCCACCACAATTCTATCCATTAATCTTCTATTCTCATATACACCTTACTCTCAAAGCCTTTTCATACTTAATTCATCATATTAGCTTTACTCTCAAATCCCTAGTGATCAACAGTCATGACTACAAGTCTTACTCTCAAAGCTTTACTTCTTACAACCATCATACATATCTAGATCACAAGACATTCTAGTCACAAGCTTTATTCTTAAGCCATTCTAACCATATATCATCATAAAGTTTCAATCTCAAGAATTAATAGTCATGATCCATCATATGTACTTTAATCTAATTCAATTCATGTTTACATTCTTCTATTCTTGAACAATTACTATACATATCATCAATTCTAGAAGATCTTCTCTAA
>NW_026033800.1:0-267 GCF_019186545.1 Solanum stenotomum
GTTGGCTGACTTGCTTACTAAGAGTCTGGACAGACTATCCCATGACTACTTAATGTCCAAGCTTGTTTTGATTAACCTCTTCCAACCATTAGCTTGAGGAGGGGTGTGAAGTTATACGTATATGCCAGCTGTCCAATTAAGTTTAATTAAAGTTGTTTGTGATTAATTAGTTGATTAGTTAGTTTGTTAAACAAGTTAGTTACAATTCTGTCAGAGTTAGTTAAGCTGTAGCATTTAGATTTAAATACAGATGTATGAGCTTTGCTC
>NW_026033801.1:0-462 GCF_019186545.1 Solanum stenotomum
GTTGCTGGAAAATAATAATATTTCTCTTCAAGGTTTTCATTTGTTCCATCTCCGAACATAATTGCATGTTCGTTATGAACCTTGTCTTGCTGAAAATTCGAATAAATTAATGCTACTCATATTCCCAATTCTTGGTACAAGAAGCATGAAATATTTCCTGCATCCACAGAAAAGTCGTCAATTTGGGGAGCTCTTCGCCCTTTTGACTTCTCCATATTCATTGAATGGAAGAATATGCCGATCTTGAGGCAAACCTATAGACCTGCATCCACAGAAAAATTGTTAGTTTTTTACAAAATGAACTGATCTGTGTTGATCTCTTCGGTTGTCTGCTCCTTGTCTTGCTATCCCCGGTTGATTTCTCCGATCTCCCGCTTCTTGATAGATAAGACAAAATATTTTTATGTAAATATAATTGAAACATGTAGGAAAAATTTTATGAAAAAATAGATTTTCAAAAAG
>NW_026033802.1:0-307 GCF_019186545.1 Solanum stenotomum
GTTCAAGTTCAAGCTCTAAGTTCAAGTTTAAGTTCTAATTTCAAGTTCAAGTTCTAAGTTCAAGTTCAAGTTCTAAGTTCTAAGTTCTAGTTCANAAGTTCAAGATCAAGTTCTAAGTTCAAGTTCAAGTTCTAAGTTCAATTCAAGTTCTAAGTTCAAGTTCAAGTTCTAAGTTCTATGTTCTAAGTTCTAAGTTCTAAGTTCTAAGTTTTGGTTCAAGTTCAAGTTCAAGATCAAGTTCAAGTTCAAGTTCAAATGCTAAGTTCAAGTTCAAATGCTAAGTTCAAGCTCTAAGTTCAAGTTCAAG
>NW_026033803.1:0-2511 GCF_019186545.1 Solanum stenotomum
ATTTGTCCAATCCACCAGTATTAGTCCCCCCGCGAGAAGGGAGTCCGTTATTGCTATATTTGTCTGTCTCAGATAACGCATTGGGATGCGTACTTGGTCAACATGACGAAACTGGGAAGAAAGAGCGAGCTATTTATTACTTGAGCAAAAAGTTCACTCCATATGAGGCTCGTTACACTCTTTTGGAGAGAACATGCTGTGCTTTGACCTGGATTGCTCAGAAATTAAGACATTACTTGTCTTCTTATACCACGAACCTTATTTCGAGGATGGACCCGTTGAAGTACATTTTCCAGAAAGCAATGCCGACCGGGAAGTTGGCTAAATGACAAATGCTTTTGAGTGAATTTGACATCGTGTACGTGACTCAGAAGGCGATAAAGGCGCAAGCCTTAGCCGATCATCTTGCAGAGAATCCAGTTGATGAGGAGTATGAGCCACTCAAGACTTATTTCCCTGACGAGGAAGTTTCATTCGTGGGAGAAGATATTTCTGAAGCGTACCCCGGATGGAGAGTATTCTTTGATGGAGCGGCGAATCATCAAGGAAAAGGAATTGGAGCGGTCTTAGTGTCAGAAACCGGTCAACACTATCCAGTGGCGGCTAAACTCCGATTTGAATGCACGAACAACATGGCAGAGTATGAAGCTTGCATCCTCGGTCTGAAGATGGCAATTGATATGAATGTTCATGAATTACTGGTTATTGGAGATTCAGATTTGCTGATTCATCAGGTTCAAGGAGAATGGGCTGTGAAAAACCCAAAGATCACACCGTATGTGCGTTATATACAGAAGTTGTGCAAGAGATTTCGCAAGATTGAGTTCAGACACACTCCCAGGACACAGAATGAGTTGGCCGATGCTCTTGCCACCATCGCATCAATGATTAAGCATCCGGATACAAGTTATATTGATCCAGTGGATGTAGAGGTAAAAGAACAGCCTGTCCATTGTTCACACGTGGAAGCGGAACCAGATGGTTTACCTTGGTATTTTGACATCAGGAAGTATTTAGAGGACGGGACTTATCCTGAGAATACAACATTCAACCAGAAGAAGTCGATAAGCCGTATGGCTCTCAATTTCTTTGCAAGTGGGGAAATCCTTTACAGGAGGACTCCAGATTTAGGTCTTCTCAGATGTGTCGACGCTAATGAAGCTGCAAAGCTTCTTGAACAGATACATGCCGGAGTTTGTGGTACTCACATGAATGGGCTCACTTTGGCAAGGAAGATCCTTCGAGCCGGTTATTTTTGGATGACTATGGAACATGATTGTTGCAGGTTTGTGCAAAAATGTCACAAATGTCAAGTGCATGGTGATTTAATTCGAGTGCCGCCTCACGAACTTAATGCTATGAGTTCACCTTGGCCTTTTGTAGCTTGGGGCATGGATGTCATTGGTCCAATAGAGCCAGCCGCCTCTAACGGGCACAGATTTATTTTGGTTGCCATTGACTACTTCACCAAGTGGGTGGAAGCAGCTTCGTACAAGTCGGTGACCAAGAAAGTTGTAGCTGATTTTGTTCGCAACAACCTGATATGTAGGTTTGGAGTACCAGAATCCATCATTACTGATAATGGGGCGAATCTCAATAGTCACTTGATGAGAGAGATATGTGAACAATTTAAGATTACTCACCGGAACTCAACCGCCTATCGTCCCCAAATGAATGGAGCCGTAGAAGCTGCCAACAAGAACATAAAGAAGATTTTGAGGAAAATGATTGATAATCGTAGAGGTTGGCACGAGATGTTGCCATATGCTTTGTTGGGTTACCGAACGACTGTCAGAACATCAGTTGGAGCTACTCCATATTTGCTNTCCTTGAGAATCATCCAAGAGGCTGAATTGGGTGATGCTGATTGGGTTCGCAAGCGAATTGATCAGTTAACATTGATTGACGAGAAGAGAATGGTTGCTGTTTGTCATGGACAACTATATCAACAGAGAATGATTCGTGCTTTCCACAAGAAGGTAAGAGCCAGAACGTTTGAGGTTGGTCAGTTGGTTCTTAAGCGCATTTTCCCTCATCAGGATGAGTACAAAGGGAAATTTGCACCAAATTGGCAAGGACCCTACATGATTCGCAAAGTGTTATCTGGAGGTGCCTTGATCCTGTCGGAGATGGATGGCACCGAATGGCCGAAACCAATCAACTCAGATGCAGTCAAGAGATATTATGTGTGAAGTTTATGTTTGTATTTTCTGTCATTTCCTTGTAATCGTTCTGTTTGCTTGTATTCGATTCGTTTAAAAATTTATCCCTATGTAACGAACTACGTCTAACCTGAATTCTCAAAAATGAGATACGTAGGCGGCCTATGTCGGCCTCGGTCATCCTTTTATTCCCTTCTAATGTTTTTCCCTGTATTTGAACTACGTTCGACCTGAATTCTCAAGAATGGGATACGTAAGCGGCCTATGTCGGCCTCGGTCGGTTTCTTTGTAAATTTCTTATATTTTTGTTAATCCTTGAGGGGGAACTACGTCTGACCTGATTCCTGCC
>NW_026033804.1:0-1703 GCF_019186545.1 Solanum stenotomum
CCTTCAGTGAGGGGCAGAGATTTTTTTTGAGTTTTGGAGTTTAGTTTTGAGATAATATTCAATCACACACTTGAAAATTTTTTGTATCTAGCTTTTTGAATCTAAGATACGAGAGGATCGACGCTTGGATTTTCTTAGTTTGTCGTTCCTATTCGAAGTTCATAGTAAAAGAATCGTTGCTCTTCAGCTCGGTTGTTCCGTTTTCGCTGCCCGGAAAGAGGTGATTTCTCTTCTTAATTTTGGTTTATTTGGTTCTTCGCTGTTTCATGCTTTCAGTTAAGTGTCCTTGATGGTTTTTAGTTTTTAACACCTAAATCAACTTGATCATTGTCTCTGTTATTTCGCAACTTGTTCTTGGTAGAGTTATGAAGTTGTCTGTGATCAAATGCCATCCTTAATGTTATTGTTTGCTTATTTCATTCTAGTTTGGTCACTTTTGCTATGAACACAAAAGAATCTACGTTAAGCTCAATTCGGTTTCATGGAATTGATTACACTCTCGTCTCCATTTAACGCTATAACCTTCGATTTTGAATCTATGTTGTTAATGTTTTAGCTTAAATTCAGTTTCATCCTAGCCTACTATGTGTGATTTTCGTTGGTTATTTGTTTAAGCTCATAGGCTGCCTCTTGAGTTTTACTTTTCATTTTACACATTTTAGGTGCATTATAAAGTATAAATCTAAGTATTCATGTTATGTTTATATCTCTCTGATTATTAATGCCTCGTGAGACTTTATTATGTTGAAGGATTGGTGTGTCAATTTCCGAATATAGAGTGCAGTTTATGCGTGATCGCCCTCTGATTTCACCTCGCTATTTTTTAGTTACCTAGTTTGGTTCAAACCCATATATTTTGGATTCGTTCACATTTTGACTTGTCTTACGATTCATGGTTTAAATCTGTTCAAAGTATTACTCTCATCTGCTAATTTAGTATTTAATTTGAAGTCCTCATTGCCTATCTTGATCTATTTCTTTTAATCGATTCCCTGATTTATTTATCCTGAGTCCTCTTTTAAATTAAGTTTCGTTCAAATATTTGTCTAAATATGTGTTGGGTTAGTAGCAAAGATTTATTCATATGGATAGTTTGGAAATGGTTGGTCCGCTTACTTTAGATGTCAAAGGTTAGTAAGTTCATGTCTAAATGAGATAATTCTTATTTGATCTTTACTGATGATGTTGTGCATGCGTACATTTTTTATTTTTTACTTTTAAGTTCACTTGGTCATGAGTTAGGTTCTTATGCTGCCCTGAAGGTGGGTTATTTAGTCATAATATGTGATTTTAATGTATTAGTTTTCTTTGACAAAGAATGATAATGTTGCGGTTATATACTAATGCTTTTTTTTTTATTATTTTCCTATGCATGGTTTGTTCTCCAAATGAGTTCAATTGGACTCACGTTTCCCCCTGCATCTTCATGTCGGGATGGAACCCAACAAACCTTCTTTATCGAGTCAGCCTCGTCACTCATCCGAACAAAAGGGAAACTTAAATAATAAGTTTGAAAGGCTGAAACATAGCTTGTATTCATTGATATACGGCGATATACTCCGACATATATGGTAAAAAACGTGGCAGCCACTGGTTGAGGTCGGGAATAAACAATGCAGGTGGTTTGGAAGCAAGAAATACCTGAAAAGAGCTAATATATACTCTCATATACACTGATATACATCTGCCGTATACCAAAAACG
>NW_026033805.1:0-781 GCF_019186545.1 Solanum stenotomum
AACGTTTAGTCGGAAGGGTTTAGGGTTTCTTTCGGTATAAGGTCTAAGTATTTAGTTAAGTGTTTTTACGGTTTAGGGCTTAAGTTTTTGTTGAATTTTTTAGGTTTAGGATTTTAAAATGGGTTTTCAAGATTGTTATGATTTTTTACTGTTTAGGGGTTCTTACGGCTTAGGGTTTTTTTGGGTATAGGGCTTAGGATTTTAAATTTAGAGTTTTTAGGGATTAGGGATTTTAAGGGTGTTTTTAGATTTAGTGTTTTCGAAGGTGTTTTTAGGCTTTAGGGTCTGTTGGTGTTTCATAAGTCCTGGGGTTTCCCTAAAGTTTAGGGTTTAGGGTTTCTTAGGGATTTCAGATTTCTTAGGTTTAGGCTTTTAAAGGTGTTGATCTAATATGCTTATGATATGCCAACTCAATCTTAGCTTGGGGTCACTCGTGATCCTAGGTCTCGTGTTACGTAAAGTGGGTAACCTCGGGGAGTGAGTAAAACAATGTATGAATAAAAAGCCTCTAAAAGACTAGAGATGCTGGGACATGCCCCCAACTAACTCTAGCAAAACTGAAACTAAAGTGAGAGACTGAATATAAAACATATAAATCATCCTAGAAAAACGAGGACTCACCACTAATATTGTTGAATAAGGATCGGGAACCGATCTCCGCGTGATCTGAATGTTAAGGACCTGAACCTACATTAAGAGAAGATGTAGCGTAGACTATGTATCAGTAGTTGAAAGATTCTGAGCATGCGTGATTGTTTAGGACTTGGGGTTTTAGATTAAG
>NW_026033806.1:0-454 GCF_019186545.1 Solanum stenotomum
CTACAGCAGCCAACTCTAAGTCATGGGTTTGGTAGTTCTTCTCATGAACTTTCAATTGTCTGGAGGCATTAGTTATAACTTTGCCATTCTGCATTAACACGCAACCCAAACCAACTCTAGATGTATCACAATACACCATAAAACCTTGTGTACTGTAACATCTCGCAATTTGAAATAACTAAGAAGAAACTTAAAATTTGAAAAAGTCATTTTTTGAAAGAATTAAAATCTGGAAATTTGCCAAGTTAGGAAATAGTGAGTTTTGATCAACTTCAAATGACCATAACTCCTATCTCAGGATGATTTAGGTGTAATTTCAGATATGGTTGGAAAGATATCTTTCCAACACCGCCAAGTTTATGCAATTCCGAGTTTGTATGAGTGAGTTATGCTCTTTGGAAGTTGGGCTATTGGAATAAGGAAAATTCTATCCGAATTTTAAAGGGGTAGTTTG
>NW_026033807.1:0-453 GCF_019186545.1 Solanum stenotomum
ACCACACCAATCAAAAATTGTCACGTGGTGCTAATTAATATTTCTTTCTTTTATATAATATTTTCTATTTCTACTTTCTATTTCTTTCTATTAATATTTCTTTCTTTTATATAATATTTTCTATTTCTTTTTATTATATTCTATTTTCTATTCTACTTCTATCTATTTTATTATTATTTTTTTAATTACTATATATCATCATCGTACTTCATCATCATCATACTTCGTACTATATAAGTGGTGGTTCCCTTGGACTACCAACTTACTATATATCATCATCGTACTTCATCATCATCATACTTCGTACTATATAAGTGGTGGTTCCCTTGGACTACCAACTTACTATATATCATCATCATACTTCATACTATATATNTTTTTTTTTTTTTCCATCATACTATATAAGTGGTGGTTCCCTTGGACTCCCAAGGGTATTCCCGTCATTTTCTTCCT
>NW_026033808.1:0-242 GCF_019186545.1 Solanum stenotomum
TTTTTACAAAATTATCAGTCCTCTTCGAGTGAAGTAACACAAATATTGAATTTTAATCTTATTTAAGGAAAGAGAAAATTTTAGAAAGGTAAAATAGGAAAAACTTTATGTATTCATGTTATATCATTTATCAAAGAGAAATAATAATAATTATAGACGTTCATTTAATTCCTTATTATCTTATATAGAAGATTGACTCAATCCACATGTCAGACTTAAAATTTAGCTCCTTGATATCTAAT
>NW_026033809.1:0-625 GCF_019186545.1 Solanum stenotomum
CGTTCTAAAAAGAGAGAGACTTGATTCCTAATCGAAGTGCCATTATTTTCTTTCGTTTACTTTCATTTCCTCCAAGTCCCCTCGAATTTTAGATTCTGCTTAAGTTTTTTTTTCGGTCGATCACTTGTATTTGGGTTTTGTGGCGGAAAATCGTGGTCATCAGCTTGTCTCGCCCTTGTTCGCTGCACTTCGAAAGGTAAACTTCACTTCATCTTATGTCTTTTATTTCTTAAATTGTGGGTTGTTCTCTGTTTGGTCATTATAAGCTACTTAAATGCTGAAATATGGAAATCTCAACTCATTAGTAGCTTCAAATTCAGTAGGATGCTCTTATGTCGTCTATTCGGTGGCTTCGTTAGTTTGTTTGTTAGGAGTCTTGATGGCTCTGTGTGACTTCGAATGGGTTTTCTTTTCTTTTTTTTTGTTGTTCCACTGTTAATCTCGTCCTGTTGGTAGTGAAGTTGTGATTCTGTCTCCTTAATGCGACATGTAAAGGGAGTGGTTGCCTTAGTCCTTTTNGTTGGCCGTTTTTTTTTTTTTATCTGCTAGCAGGCTACCAGGCGAGAGTTGGCATTGTTGACCGTGATTTTCATATGTTTATCCGTTTGAAATAGCATGCTAACCT
>NW_026033810.1:0-909 GCF_019186545.1 Solanum stenotomum
TCTGAGCTCCGAGTAAAACGTTATGCCCATTTTAGTGAAGGCCTATCGAACAGGCTTGACTTACAGACGCAATCTACGGACCGTAGATTGACCTACGGCCAGTAGGTCCAATCCGTAGATCACTCCGACAGCGGTTAATTCAGGGGTCTTTTGGTCTTTTCCTATTTCGTTTAACCCCATAGATACGTCGTTTAAACCCTAAATCATGAGGTTTTAATCAGTTTAAGCCTAGAAACATAACTAGAACTTACCTTAGTCAAAATCATTAATCAAACTTAGAAAATTAGAAGCAAGAGAGGAGAAAAAGGTCAAGAACCCTAGTTCAAGAACGCAGCGAGGTTTCTTCAGTTCCAGCCCCGAAATCGAAAGATTTCTCCGTGGAATTCGTCACCAGGTATGTGGGATTTCACTAGTGGGTTCCTTCCGCCCATTAGGTCCCTAGAATTCAGTCAGTTTCTTGATTCCCTTATTATGAATAGACCTAGGGTTTCTAGAATTACAGCAGGTCATCATGAATTAGTTATTTAAATGTTCCAAATCAGATTATCATGTTATTGCTCAGTTTATCGCATGAATTTCAGAACCCTAGCTATGTATTTCTTTAGTTCTTGAATTACACATGCTAGGTCAGATATTTCAGTATTCAGTTTTACATGCCTCAGTTTATGAATGCATCATTATCAGATTAATTATTGCATTCTCAGTTTGCATGTTCAGTTCGAGCTATCCAGTATCTACAGAAATTCAGTCATAACCAGTTAACTACTTAATTCATTGGGAGTAGCATAATACCGAGTTGGACTAGGGTTTCAGCGTACCCATATAGTCCCAGAACTACGAGCCACGTAGGTGTAAGTCCCCTCTGTGGGCAACATCAGTTTGGTGATCACGCCAGCATGCCTCTATACC
>NW_026033811.1:0-983 GCF_019186545.1 Solanum stenotomum
GCAGTAGTAGAGAAAGAGTCCAGAGTTAAAGAGAAAAATATATAGAAGTTTAGTAATTTAAGTAAGGGAGATAGTGATGAGGCAAGCTATGTTATTGTAGTCATGCACCCAGTAAGTTATGAATGAGGAGTTTTCCCTTATGGGTAGACTAAGAAGTGATGAGTTGTGAAGATTACATCATAAGAGAAAGAATGTGTTGTAGCTAGAAAGGAGTTAGTGATGAAGTGTTATTGTGTAGAAAATGACCAAGTGAGAGTGTTGAAAAAGAAAGCAGAGTATTCATGAGGTGTTAGATCTAAGCTAGGCTTATGATTTTGAGGGAGGTCCCATAACATTCAAAGTGGTATAGAATTATTGGGCATTGATGTATAGTCAATGAGTGAATAGTACTCAAGTTCTGAAGGGAAATGTGATAGTAAATTGTGAGTATGAATACTAAGAGGTGAGGTTTGACTATTGGCCATAAGGTCCTAGTGGACGAGAGTTTCTGAATTTGTACCTAGTATTTGTAAGTTAGTATAGTAAGCGAGCAATCATATTAATATTCGAGCTTAGTCATAAACCTTAAGCTTGAATTTGAGATGAGTGTCATGACCAAAGAAATGACAACATGAGAGTGATGATGCTAGTCTTGAGATTTGATCTAGTAGACTTGGCATAGTGTAGGTGAGGAATTAAGGTGATTAGTTGCAATAAATATGAGTGGTACAAGTGAGAGACCCTAACCTTTAGATAAGGGCAATGAAGTGTGATTAAGTCACCAGAATAACAAAAGCTTTAAGAGGTGTACCTCAGTGTATGTAACCAGAAGAAGTTAAAGGAAACACCTTTGAAAGAGGTCTTAGCACCGCTTATAGAGAGTTTGGTAGGCATGAGATAAATTTCTCCCAAGTGTTAGATTAAAAGAAGAGGTAAACAAGTTAAAGATGTGGAGTAGGTCCATAGCTTTCAAGTATTAGCTTTAGACCTAAGGGGGAGATGTC
>NW_026033812.1:0-1458 GCF_019186545.1 Solanum stenotomum
CAAATCGGTGCTCGATACTACTCCCAAAAATGCTTTTGACTCACAAGTGTTTTAAACACATTTTTCTTTAAATGAGATAATTACTCAAAATCTAGCCCAAAGGCTCACTTGGAAAACGATGTTCCTTTTTCTTGAAAACTAGCCCTAAGGCTCTTTTGGAATCATGGTTCCTTTCTTACTCAAATGTAAAACATTAAGAAACTTCTTTGGGAATACATAGTTCCCTAATAACTTTTGAGAAATGAACTCAACTTACACTCTTGACTTAACTTGAGTCTTGAGACTCTTTACTTAGATTGAAACTCTAAGCTCTTTGCTTGACTTGAAACTTGAGTCTAAAAATGAAGTTAAAACGTTCAATGAAGACTCTTGAAAAGCTTGGAAGACTTGCTTGAACTTACTTCTTAACATAGCTTGACTTGACTCTAACTTCTCTTTAACTTGATACTAACTTGCCTTGAATTGAACTATGGATTCAAGGTATATGATCACACGTATTTAGGTGAGTTCGGGATGTTTAGAAACACTTTGGGGTGTTTGTAACATCCGACAATTTGAAATAGCTTTGAAGAGGCTTAGAATTGGAAATTTTCATTTTTGGAAAGAATTTAAAGTTTTGGAAATTTTGGCTAAGTATGGAAAAGGTGAGTTTTTGGCCAACTTTGATCAGTTGTAACTTCTAGCTCATGATGAGTTAGAAGTATTTCCAGTTATGGTTGCATAGCACTCGGGACAATCTTTCCAACGCCACCGAGTTTGCTCAATTCCGAGTCCGTATGAGCGAGTTATGACCTTTGAAAGTTAGGCAGTTGACAAGGAAATCCGTCCGGGAATCATTAAGGGCATTTTGGTCTTTTCCCTAGCCTTTTATTTTGGTTTTATAAATGTGTTAGGCTGATCATTTTGATCAGTTTTACCATTTTTAAAAGAAGTGAGAGTGAGGGTTTTGAGAGAAGAAGAAGAGAAGAAGAAGAGAAGAAGAGAAGAAGAGGAGATCAAGCAAGGAGATCATCGTGGATTTTCGTCGGGGGTGATCCCTACCAAGGTATGTGAGCTTTTAGTGTTGGGTGATCCTTTCCCCCACATGCCAAACTCGTTTTATTTTCGAGAAAAGATGGATTGTGTTTGTTGAAGTTGTGAGTTGTTGTGGTTGAAGTTGTTGGAGTTGTTAAAGTTGTTAGTTGTTGAAATTATTGTTGGTATTGTTGTTGGTTGTGATGTTGAGATTCTTGATGATTTGGGACTTGTTTCCGGTTGGGGTTTTGAGTTGAAATCTATGGAATGTTGAGGGATTTCATGTTTCTAAGTGATTGGGGTTGGAACCCTTGAAGTTAGAGAGTTTAGAGTTGGAAGAATGAAGGAGAAAAGTCGGGCTTCTTACATGAAACAAGTCCGTGTCGCGGACTTGTTCCCTCTGTGAACAAAATCGGCTCCGCGTCGCGGACAGGACGCGGACTC
>NW_026033813.1:0-1521 GCF_019186545.1 Solanum stenotomum
TACATGACAAATAAATTTACTCTTATGTCTTTTGTCCGTATCTCATCTTCATGTCTTCTTTTTCTTCATCTTTATCTTCATCATCTTATCTTCTTATTATCTGCTTCTGTCTTTATCTCTTTGTTCCAGCTGGACGTCTGAGATTATATTATCTTCTCCATTACATTTTGAACATATGTGGTCAGGGTATTTGTAACCAATTAGCTTGCAATATCTGGTTAATAACTCTGCCGAAATAAATACTACTTTTAATGCTCGTGTCGTAGGTCGTTCTTCTGCCTTGAGTAATGATAAAATCCATCTTTGGACTTCATCCATATCTGCTTTCCTTAGCTCCCTTGAATTGGAATAAATCATTAACTGATCTCTTGCATAGTAGCTCCATATAGCGTTTCCGTTTAAGTAATTATTTGCTAGCTCTTGTATAATGGTTGATATACCAATTATTCTCTTATTGGCATAAAACCTGGGTATCTCGCTTTTTTGTATCTCAGGTTGCTGTCCTATATCTTCCAGTATTATCATATCTTTTGTTAGTCCTATCTTTACCACTTGTATCGGAGGTTTTATTTCCTCGTATAATATCTCTGCTGTTACCGTATAAAATTTTACATAGAATAAATTTCCCTTAGTAACTCTCTTATATGTAATAAATGCTTTATGTAGTTCCGGTATTCTACTTAGTTCCTCTCCGTCATATGTATATACTGTATTTAATAGTCCATAGTTGTAACATGTCCTCACCAATTTGGCGTTAGTTTTCGGTTGTGCAATCAGTTTATTATAACCTTGTAATTTTTGGGTTAAATAATCTTGGTTGGGTTCTTTGGTTGTAGTAGATCTTGGGTTAAGGTTTAAAAATGTTTGGATTTTGTATATATTTTCTATATAGGTTCGCGTAATATGATTGTTTGCTCTTTTTTCATGGTGTAGGCTATCCGCATATGTAGAAGTTTGTGGTTCTATCGTTAATATGTTTTTTGGTGTTAGCCTTGGAGTAAATAGTTTTTCGANTTTGCTCTTTTGTCAAGGTGTAGGCTATCCGCATATGTAGAAGTTTGTGGTTCTATAGTTAATATGTTTTTTGGTGTTAGCCTTGGAGTAAATAGTTTTTCGAATAGCTGGTTTAAGTTTGAATTCTTTTCTTTTTCACTAACTCGTTCGCTTATACCTGCAGCTGTATTTAAAAAAATGTTATGGGTTTTAAGGAGTTTCTCATCGTCTCCTTTTAGCTCTGGGTTTTTTTCCGTCTTCCGATCGACGTAGCTCCGCATTTTTATAGTCATGCTGCTAACTAGCTTTAGACTTTAGATTATCTTCATTAGTCTTTAGCTTTTGTATTTCGTTGTCCATACTATCCACTTTTATACAAAGTGTAGTTATGGCTTTAAGTATCTCTTCATTGTATTTTCGTTCTCAGTTTGAGTAGCTTTGTCTTGATAAGTAATCTGCAATAACATTCTTAACAGTTTTTATTACTTCAATTGTAAATATGAAATTTAATATATTTAATACCAATCT
>NW_026033814.1:0-379 GCF_019186545.1 Solanum stenotomum
TTCTTTGTTGTTTTTTAGGGTTTTGGGTATCTTAGTGCTTTTTTGGGTTTAGGGTTTGGGGTTTTCTTAGGGTTTGCGTTTTGGGCTTATGATTTATAAGGGTTTAGGGTTCAAGGTTTAGAGTTTGGGATTTATGGTTCTTTAGGTTTAGGGGTTTTAAACTTTTTTTTTAGGTTTTTTAGGGTTTAGGTTTTCTTAATGATTTTTAGGGTATAGGTTTTCTTAGTGATTTTTTAGGGTTTAGGGTTTAGGATCATAGGTTTTAGGGTATTAGGGTTTATAAGGGTTTAGGAGTTAGAGTTTCTTAGGGTTTCTTGGTTTAGGATTTAGGGCTTCAGATTTTAAGTTAGGAGTTTTTTGGAGTTTATGGTTTTTTTTA
>NW_026033815.1:0-844 GCF_019186545.1 Solanum stenotomum
TAGTTTAAAGAGATTTGAGGTCAAACGTGAAGGAATGACCGTGACGTCCGGAAACTATTCATTTGAACTAGTGAGTTGTAAGGGTCAACTTTAAATGGTCATATCTTTTAGCTCAAAATGAATTAGGTGGAGCTTTACCTATCCAATTAAAGGTCTCTGAGTCCTCTTTCCAACGCCACCGAGTTTGCCCAATTCCGACCTTGGAGTAAAAAGTTATGCCCGAAATAGTGAAGCACTATCAAAACGGACGAGCTTAGACGGGTTTAGGGAAAACTCTTAAGTTTAACTTTGTGGGCCATTAATTCTTTTCCTAAGTTGAGTTCCTATTATTCTTTGCCTTTCCTAGCAATTATAAAGCCCCTTTTTTTGACCAAAATTCTTCCATTTAAATCACTCCAATTAGGAAGAAAAAAAGAAACCCTCCCTCTTTCAAAAAGGTTCTCTCTAGAACCCCATGGAAGCTCAAGGTGAAAGATGGAGCTAGGGTGGATGGTGGCTACTGATTTCTTTTCCAGTTTCGTTTGGTTCTTGAAGATTAAGGTATGGGGACTCTTCATCTTTGATTCCTTCTTCAATCAAAGAGTCAATCCAAAAGATTTCAAAAGTTGTTCAAAAACTCAAAATCCTAATTTCGATTCTAGCATGGGTTCTTGCATTAAATGATTTTTAATGATGATTTATGTTATTATTGATGTTTATTGATGGTTTTAAGAAAGAAAATTTCCATGAACCCATGTCTTTGCAAGTTTCCTAAAGTTGGCTTATGAAGTGGGGTTATTGTTTATGATTGAATGATGATAGAATTATGCTTAAATGGAGTTGACTAGTTGATTTCTATTATTAT
>NW_026033816.1:0-783 GCF_019186545.1 Solanum stenotomum
CTTGTGGGGTCACAACAATACTCCCGTCCCGGACAGGAACCTTGTCCTCAAGGTTCAAAGAAGTCTCAGGAATAATGTTGGTGGTATCGTTCAGGTTCAAAGGAGTAATTTGTTGAACAGGGTTACCTATACAGCGTTTGAGCATGGATATGTGAAAGACCGGATGGATGCGAGCATCATCAGGTAGTTCTACTTTGTAAGCTACATCTCCAATACGTTTGAGGATTTTGAAAGGCCCAAAATAACGTCTTCCCAATTTAGGATGCTGGTGAAGGCGAACAGTATTCTAGCGATACGGTTTTAGTTTGACATAAACCCATACTCCCACTTGGTAATTTAGTTCTCTTCGACTCTTGTCAGCGAGGCCCTTCATTCGATTCTGTGCACGAGCCAAGTTAGCCTTAAGGAGAGTTAATGTCTCATCCCTATCCACCAGATAAGCTTCAATCATTTCACTAGAGCTACTGCCCAGAATGTACCGAGCTACAGTAGGTGGGTCTCTACCATACAACACTTGAAATGGAGTCATCCCAGCGGAGGACTGATATGCGGTATTGTACCAGTATTCTGCCCAAGGTAACATCGCAACCCATTTGGTGAGAGCATCAGCGACAAAACAACGTAGATATTGCTCCACACATTTGTTCAGAGCCTCAGATTGGCCATCTGTCTGAGGGTGGTATGCTGTGCTCATAGCCAATGTGGTACCTTGTAGTCGATTAAGCTCCTGCCAAAAGCTATGCAGGAAACGAGGATCGCGATCAGTCACAATAGACCTTGGAG
>NW_026033817.1:0-227 GCF_019186545.1 Solanum stenotomum
GATGCACCAAATGAATCAGTTTTACTACTGGAGATTTGATTCGTTTCTTAGCTGGGAATGCACTCACTATGTGTAGTGATTCACTTTACAAGGTGGATATGAACTTGTGACCTCACTAATTTGGAGGTTGGTGGTCTTCTTTTTAGGACATGTACAACACCTTCACATCAATCACAAGTTCAAAATACAGTACGATACATCATTATGTGTATATACATAGAAGTATT
>NW_026033818.1:0-492 GCF_019186545.1 Solanum stenotomum
TCATCTTTGTCTAGATCCGTCTGTGTAGGTTTGTCTTGATATGTAGTCTGCAATGACATTTTTGTTAGTACTTATTATTTCTATTGTAAATGTAAAATTCTGTATATTTAATACTAGTCTTCGTATTTCTTTTGTTGTAACTGAATCTTGTATCTTCCTGGTGATCCACCATTTACCTGCGTATTATCTGTTCTTACAATAAACTTATTATATACGATGTATGGTTCAAAAGCTAATAAACATTTATATAGTGCATATAATTCTTTTTTATTTATTTCCCATTTTATTTCAGGATTCGTAAACGTACCTGAGTAATATCTACAATGATGTTCTATTTTTTCTTTATCGTATTTATATTTTAGTATTCCTCCATAACTTATTTCACTAGCATCTGATTCTACTATGTATATAAATTTTTTATTTTCATCCGGAAAATATAATTTAGGTAACTTCTTACATAATAGTTTTATTTTTTGTATTTGTTCTTGATCC
>NW_026033819.1:0-293 GCF_019186545.1 Solanum stenotomum
CTTTCGACAATTCAGACAAAGAGAAGAGTTTTATTCTTCTTTACTTATAAACTCTTACATATATGGAATATGATCCATGTGGCAATAATATTTTTGGACCAAAGCAACAAGTATAGGACAAACTGAACTATTGGCTAATATACGATTGTTTTCTATACTTGGGCTAAGCTGAAATGCTTAATTTTTTTAACCAAACTGAACTATTGGCTAATATACGATTCGTTGTTCTAATTTACAAGTAGTTATGTTGCAATTGGAGAAAGATTTAGAAGAGTTTGTCATGGGGCCATGAG
>NW_026033820.1:0-293 GCF_019186545.1 Solanum stenotomum
AAGTACAATTGTTTTCAATAATGTGTTGTGTCCATCGATCTAGTATTGATACTTAGCCTTAATTTTGTGATAATTTTTTTGTGTCCATCGAGTGTTTGTTAAGCATAAGTACCAACACTAGTTGATCCTATTGATGACAAAATTGATTTTCTTGCAAGATCGATTTGTGTCCATCTAGTGTTGATATTAAACTTTAATTTAGGAATAATGTGTTTGTTTAGCAGAAGTACCAACACTAGTTGATCCTATTGATGAAAAAATTAAATTTCTTGCAAGATCGATTTGTATCCATC
>NW_026033821.1:0-212 GCF_019186545.1 Solanum stenotomum
AAGTGTTCTTTCTATGTATCCTGGTGCCCCTGTTATTATTATATTGTTATCTATTAAATGTTTTGATATGTATCCCATTCATAATTGGATTGTTTTATTTATATCTGCTACACAGTTTAAATCTAAAAAATCATATTGTCCAGTTATTGGTTTAGGTGTCCATTTTTTACTTAATCTTTTATCCAATATAGTTTTTTCTCTATCATATTGTC
>NW_026033822.1:0-1094 GCF_019186545.1 Solanum stenotomum
CTCGTATTTCTTCGAGATCTATATGAGTGACCCATCGCCTTTATCTGAATTTCCTTTTATTTTTTTCATCCTATTTCCGCTCGCGCGTAAGAATCAGTAAAACGCGTTTTTGGGAAAATCGGCATGCGCAAACCGCCTTTTGGCAGTTTGGTTGCGTAGATCTCGAAAAAATACGCGAATTTCAAACGGCCGTAACTTTCGGCTCGAACGTCCGTTTGACGCAATCTTTTTTTTGAAACCTCGTATTTTTTCGAGATCTATATGAGGAACCCATCGCCTTTGTCTGAATTTCCTTTTATTTTTTTCATCATATTTCCGCTCGCGCGTAAGAATCAGTAAAACGCGTTTCTGGGAAAATCGGCACGCGCAAACCGCCTTTAGGCAGTTTGGTTGCGTAGATCTCGAAAAAATACGCGGATTCAAAAAAAAAATCGCCTGAAACGGACACCCGAGGCCCGAGTTATGGCCGTTTGAAGTTTCCTAAATTCAAAGCCACCTTCCACCTTTAAGATGCTGAATTTCAAACGGCCGTAACTTTCGGCTCGAACGTCCGTTTGACGCAATCTTTTTTTTGAAACCTCGTATTTTTTCGAGATCTATATGAGGAACCCATCGCCCTTGTCTGAATTTCCTTTTATTTTTTTCATCATATTTCCGCTCGCGCGTAAGAATCAGTAAAACGCGTTTCTGGGAAAATCGGCACGCGCAAACCGCCTTTAGGCAGTTTGGTTGCGTAGATCTCGAAAAAATACGCGGATTAAAAAAAAAAATCGCCTGAAACGGACACCCTAGGCTCGAGTTATGGCCGTTTGAATTTTCCTAAATTCAAAACCACCTTCCACCTTTAAGATGCTGAATTTCAAACGGCCGTAACTTTCGGCTCGAACGTCCGTTTGACGCAATCTTTTTTTTGAAACCTCGTATTTATTCGAGATCTATATGAGGAACCCATCGCATTTGTCTGAATTTCCTTTTATTTTTTTCATCATATTTCCGCTCGCGCGTAAGAATCAGTAAAACGCGTTTTTGGGAAAATCGGCACGCGCAAACCGCCTTTGGGCAGTATGGTTCCGTAGATCTCGAAAAAATACGCG
>NW_026033823.1:0-291 GCF_019186545.1 Solanum stenotomum
TCTTCTATGTCAAGGCTCTTAATCTTCTGCTTAACTCTGCAGTCTTTGGCATAATGGCCATATCTTCCACATTTGTGGCAAGTATCGGATTTATTAAAATTTCGATACTTCTTTTTCCTTTTTGAGGAGTCTCCTCTACCTTCTTCTGCCCTCCTATGCTTCTTTTCTATCTTTTTCTTCTTCCATTCTTCATAATCCTTTCTAGAGGATTTCTTCTTTTTATGTGAAGAAGGTTCCATGTCTTTTGACCTCTGTTTAGGAACATCAAATGCGAATTGTTCGCAGAATTCC
>NW_026033824.1:0-454 GCF_019186545.1 Solanum stenotomum
TCTTGTGTGGTATTATTGTGAATGAAGGAATTGGGGAAGTTGTTGCATAATGTTGGAATATTGTATTATTGTGAATTGAGGCCATGAAGGGCATTATATGAGTGTTATTGTATTGTTATATTATTATATATAAGTGAGGCTATATGTAAAGTCCTATATGAGGATATATGTAAAGTCCTATATGAAGTTATATGTAGAGTTTTATGTGTAGGTATGATGTGAATGAGTTTTATGTAGAGTTTTATGTGAAGGTATGATGTGAATGAGTTTTATGTGGAGCTATATGTGAAGGTATGGTGTGAATGAGTTTTATGTGATCTTGTGATGATCCTATGTAAAGTGGATAGCATTGTGAGTTAAAGTATGACTTCTCATGATGTATATATGAAGTGATGTTGGATTATGAAGTATCCTTAGATGATAATAATGTGACTTGGTTGATAGTCTAAAGTGT
>NW_026033825.1:0-835 GCF_019186545.1 Solanum stenotomum
TGAGATTTTGGATATTTATATATGCAATAAAATATTTTTAATTTTTGGTATTAATTGGCGCCTTGATTCAAAAAGGCGATCGCCTCGCCGCGTGGCGAGGCAGGCCCTTGTCGCCTTTTGTCGCCTCTCGCCGTCCAAAACACTGCTACAAAGATTATAGAGCCTCTAATACCATGTGAGAAATATAAGAGAAAAATATTATTGAATTGTGAATCTACATTATTACATTGAGACCCTATTCATAGACACTACATTAGACTCCTTTTCCAACTAGGACACTACAATACAAATGTTTATCTAAGTAGGATTCTATATACTATTTTATTTCTATTTCTATTCCTATTCTACATAGGATTATATATATTATTCTTGTTCCTATCCCTATTCTAACAGTAATCTCTAAGCTCAATCCACATAATGGACATCAGAAGACCTCTTCTTTGTAACATACCTTGAGTTAGGCATGTTTTCCTTACCACCAAACTAACAAACAAAACATGATACCTTTGGTGGAACTTTAACTTTCCAACACTTGGCCCTGGTCTGAATTTCCCTTAACTTCTATAGGGCCCTAATGAGTCAGAGTCCAACTCGTGTCAATATTTGAATTAAAGTCATCCACATAATTTGGCACGCAGCTGCCGGAGGAAGGGATACCTAGTGTTAATTGTTTGGCTCAAGGTATTGGACTTGACACCCGCTCTGCTAATCTTCAAACGAAGAGAAATCAAATCTCCAACCTACCTAGGCTTTACATAAGCATACCTGTTATAAAGATTTCATAGCCCAATCACCAATATCAAGCTCTATCATTGCTACCGATACCAAATTAGAA
>NW_026033826.1:0-988 GCF_019186545.1 Solanum stenotomum
CGACGCACTAGAACTCTAAACGACATTTATATAGAAGCAAGAATTTCTAACTCAAGCAATCACATGGCTCTTCAACCTCCTCATTGTTCGGGTGCACATTCGTTCTTTTAGACTCGATAAACCAACTCATGTGGATCCCATCATGACACAGACCAACCAACTAACACACAACAGACACCTTCTCACTGTCACCCAGATACCAACTTTCCAACAATGGAACTAGTGCCCTTACTTCAAACGAAATCCTCTTTTAGTAAAAAAAATTCGATTTCATTCATGGTACAAGGATTTATTCAACACTCACGCTCAGAAGTAATTTCAAATACAGTTTGTGCTTACTGCCATAAGCTTGCCCTTATTTTCACTGCTCAGACTTTTCAAACTAGACTCCAGCATCACTATAGGACTTTATTGGCTTGTAACGTAGGCTCAGGGTCAGGTGTGGTACATTTGGGTACTGTTTAGTGACTTTCTGCCCTCCTTGTCATTACACTAGGCTTTTAACCTCTTGTTGCCCTACTTTTGTCATGTTATTGCTTTACCGCTTTCCTTTGATTTTCTTCAATCACGGAAGTGACTTTAAACTTTGAAGCTCAATTCCTTTTAATTGCTCCTTTCTCTTTGAATAATTCACATCCTTTCCTTACATTTCCCCCAAATTTATTTATTTATTTTTTCATTTTTCACTCTTTTCATCCCCATTTTTCTTTCAGTTTCCTCTTGCATAGCCACCCTCAACTTATGGATTTTCCGTTAGTTGAGGTTCACAATACCCGATGTCAAGTCAGGGCCAAGATTGAAGTTACTGTTTTACATTAGCCACCCTCAACTTAGGCTTTTGGCCTAAGTCAAAGTGCACATGTCCAAGGAGGGACCGGGGCCAGCATAGTAGATTATGGGAAAGTGAGTTCGGGGTTTTAGAAAGAAATGATTTATTTTTAGGCTCAAAGTGGGATCAACGGGAACAGTTATTTCATTTGGTTGAATC
>NW_026033827.1:0-802 GCF_019186545.1 Solanum stenotomum
AGAATTTATTTTTTTTCTTTTCTTTTTTATCCTCTTTTTATATATATATATATATATTTCAAATAAGCTTTTAAGATAAGCTTGACTTCCTTCAGAAGAAAACACAACTTAACACTCCTACCACTTCTCAACCTTTCCACTTCCCAAGATTTTGGGATTACCGCCCCAACTCTTAAATTTTTTTTTTTGATTCCACCAAAACAGAACCATCGATCTTTGGGATAAAAAATGCAAAAAAGAACTGCGTTTTGGCGCTTAATTTCTGAAATTTTTGGCTCCAAAATTGATTTTAGAAGAATGTATATATATACATATGTGACAAATGAAAAGCGAACTCCTGACTAAAGTTAGATTTTCAAGCTTGAAGAAACGTACCAGGTATGAATGATTCCTCTGAAAAACAGAGAACAAGAAGACTGAAATTCATTCTTCCCTTTGATTTTTCAGCACTATATTTCTTTGTAACGATTTAAGCTCAATGAAATCAGTTGATGTGCTGTAAGATTTTGTATTTTGTTATGTCAATTAGTTGTTAAATTCTATGTTGCTCACGTTTCTTTGTGCATCTAAGCAATCACTAGTTTAGTTCTACATGATCACTTCTTAGTTTTTTTATTTCAGATTTTAGAGGTCTGCACTAAACATGATTCAATGTAGTTATTCTTTGGTAGATTATAAGATTTTAATTTTACAAAGAACTCTTTGGACAATCTTCAAAGTCATTACATATAGAGTAGCTCTTGAGAAAAGTTGAACGATCAGTTCTCTCCATCTTTTTGTTTCTCCATCTCCATTGATCTGC
>NW_026033828.1:0-2922 GCF_019186545.1 Solanum stenotomum
TCCTTCAGCACTGCTATATGCTGATCCTATTTCTGAATCAGAATTAAGCATAATCTTATAAAGGGAGTCCTTTATATTATCTTCTATGTCAAGGCTTTTAATCTTTTCCTTGACTCTGCAATCCTTGGCATAGTGACCAAATCTTCCACATCTGTGGCAAGTATTTGATTTATAATACTTTTTCTTTCTTCTAGAAGAGTCCCCTTTTCCTTCTTCAATTCTTCTTTGTTTCTTCTCTATTTTCTTCTTCTTCCATTTCTCATAATCTTTAATGGAAGATTTCTTCTTCTTAGGAATATGTTCCTCCTCCCTATTCTTTTGTTTAGGAACATCAAATGCAAATTGTTCGCAAAATTGTCCTAATTGCTTCCTTTCATTTAAGCGATGACGCTTAATTTGCTGATTTAGCTTAATTTCATTGCATAGGGAAAGTCCCTCTTGTACACAGGCACTTATTAGCTTTCCGTACGTAAACATATCATAATTGATACTAGGGTTATCACCTCTAATTGCTTTTCTAACTCTTTCGGCAAATAGGCTTGGTAGTCCGTCAATAAATTTGGACTTCCAGTGAGCGCTATTGCACTCTGGCAATTCCATTACTCTACACAAGAATACATCTTTATAAAATCTAAATGATGTAAGGGTTTTACATCTTAGATTTTGAAGTAGAGTTCTTATGGTCTCACTATTATCAGACCATCTTCCAGAGAAATGTTCTATAATATTTAGAACTAGTGTATAAACTGCATTCTGAGTAACAGCTTCCCCTTCTTGTTTTACTGCCAACATCACTTTATCCCTTTGATCTTGACTGAGATAATTATCCCACCATCCTTTTAATTGACCAGTGAAGCCAGCAATTATCATATCCGCAATGGTTTTATCACTATTTTTATTTGCCTTACAAATGGTACTGTACATAAGCATTCTATGCACCGTAGTATAAAATTGTCGGTCGGTATAACCATCAATGTTCCATTCATAAATCTCCTTACCACTATAACTATTAGTTATAATGTGCTCATGTTCTTCTAATAGAACATCTTGAGGAGTGGGTCTAGGATAATAGAACATTCTTTGGTAAGGTTTCCTAGCATATTTCTCCGAAATCTTATTAATACTATCATAGAAATCTTTTTTATTGCTAGGTTCTCCTTCCTGAAAGTTTTCAACACTTAATGGCTGAACTCCACCACCTTTAAATTTCTTTTCCAAGAAATGTTCAAGATCTGAATAGTCTTTAATCTTGAAGTCTTCAATTTCTGGAGGTGGTTGTAAGCTGTTATGAGCAATTTTTTCCTTCCCTTTTGACTTAGTATGTAAAAGGGAAATGATGTTATCTACTTTATCATGCAAAGAGACAATATGATCACCCATAATACTCATATAAATATTAGCATAATTATTCTGCTTTATCATGGCATTAATATGTTGAGTAGTTACTAAAGCAGTGTCATTTTCAAATAATTTTGAAAAAGCATTAAAGTTAACAATCTTATCATTTTTATTAATCTGAAANTGTTTGCACATAAACCAGGGAACAAAAGCTATTAGACGATTTATCCCTGAATCTATAAGATCCTTATAAAATTCTTCTTGAAAATCATGCTGTTCAACTTTATTAAAGTTGTTGAAAAACCATTTTCTAAAGAGTTTCCATTTTTTCCTTTGAAAATCTTTAGCAATACGAGCCCTTGCCGGAGATCCCGGACTAAAATCAATAATTTTGTCAGTCATGTGAAAACAAGTTTAACCTGTTATTCCATCTGGGAAATTCATTTCAGATTCAGTTATATCTAAATCAGAATTAGTTCTCCGAATTGGTTGAGCTATATTATCTTTATCAATTTTTATATTGTCACGTCTATAAGTTTCTCTTATTTGGGAAGTAGATGCACGAGACGGAACTTGAACAATATAATCGATAGGAGAAATATAGGAGGAGTTCGATCTAGTCATTCTAGAAGACATACTTCTATTTTCAATAAGCATATTAGCAGGTTCATGAAATTTTATTTTAACAGTCCCATCATTTAACTGTTCGATTTCAGAAACCTCCGTATTAATATTATTTTGAGGCTGAGTAGCATTCTCAATAACCCATTCTTGTGGAAAATCAATTTCTTCCCACTTAATAGATCTTCTAGTAACTACCTTAGATTTATCAAAGTTAGTTTCTATTAAAATAGTTTCATTTTTAAAATCAATTATTTTACACATAGGATTTAAAGTATGCAATAATTTATAATAAATTCTATAACATACACAAACAACTTCAGTGCCAGGCATATAATCATAACCATGAAGTTTCACATTTAAAATAAGGGAACTTAATGAGTTCTCATCCTGTAAGGAAATTTGTAAATTAGGATAAGCATTAAAATAAACTGATCCATATGCTAGACTAGTTTGGATTGTCCCTATTAGAGACTTCTTCTAGTTATGATTTCTACCATCACGTAAAGTTGCTATGAAGCTTTCTAGTAACCCTCTTAAAGTGAGAGGTTTAAAAGCAACTTGTACTAAACCAATATGCATGAATCTATAAATATCCCTATAAGGGGCTATATCATTATCAGATAATAATCTAAAAGTCTGGTTGTCACTATTAATAGTGAGAGTTTCTTCTGTGGTTTTAACCACCTGTTTGAGACCTAGTTTCTCAAAGGTACCCATTTGATATATAATTCTAGGTGAAATTTTTGGAATAGTCCACTTATTAAGTAGATCTAGATGTTGAGGTATATCATATTCTTCCTTTCTACTGTTTTTAACAGTAGACCTTTTCTTTATGATATTCATAATGAAAACTGTGTTGAGCTGCAACACCTATAGTTATTATAAGTCCATGGCTCTGATACCATAACGTAAACGGATCGTATAATAGTTAGACTATTAGGAACCTTTATAGTCATAGCT
>NW_026033829.1:0-535 GCF_019186545.1 Solanum stenotomum
GGACAACTAGAAAAGGAAATATGGACAACTAAATAGAGACGGAGGGAGTAGATTTTTTCAGTTAAAAGCTCTCAAATATACTTTTGTTTTGTGTGTGTGTGGGGGGGGGGGGGGGNGGGGTTAGGGGGTATGACATGACAATTTAACATAGGCCACTTATTTCCACTGACATTGCTTAGGTCATCATGTGACCTATAAATTATTTAAAAAAAATAAAAATAGCTGCTAAGCCGCAATTTTGATTAACAATAGGCATTTTTATATTATTAATAATTAACAATAGATATTTTTATATTATTAATAATTAACAATAGACATGAATAAGTATTTTTATATTATTAATAATTAACAATAAGTATGGAAATAATAGCATTAGGCATGAAAAACGCTGCCTCTGCAATGATGTGTAAAGAAAAAATAAATTTTAACTTAATATCGCTGCCACAACAGCGATTTTTAATTAAAAAAATTTAAAAAAATTTAATTTTTTTTTTGGACAAAGCAGTAATTTTTAGTCATTGTGTTAGAGGGAAAT
>NW_026033830.1:0-228 GCF_019186545.1 Solanum stenotomum
CGCGGATTCAAAAAAACAATCGCCTGAAATGGACACCCGAGGCCCGAGTTATGGCCGTTTGAAGTTTCCTAAATTCAAGGCCACCTTCCACCTTTAAGATGCTGAATTTCAAACGGCCGTAACTTTCGGCTCGAACGTCCGTTTGACGCAATCTTTTTTTTGAAACCTCGTATTTTTTCGAGATCTATATGAGGAACCCGTCGCCCTTGTCTGTATTTCCTTTTATTT
>NW_026033831.1:0-12425 GCF_019186545.1 Solanum stenotomum
GTTGGCGGTGGTGGTTTTTGTGCTTAAGATTTGGAGGCATTACCTGTATGGAGTTCGATGCGAGATCTATACTGATCACAGGAGCCTTCAGTACATTATGAGCCAGAGAGATCTTAATTCGAGACAGCGTCGTTGGATTGAGCTCCTGAAGGACTATGACCTCTCTATTCTCTACCATCCGGGCAAGGCAAATGTAGTAGCGGACGTGTTGAGTCGGAAAGTAGTGAGTATGGGTAGTCTAGCTTTTCTTTCTACTACGAAGCGACCATTAGCTTTGGACATCCAGTCCTTAGCTAACCAGATGGTACAACTTGATATATCTGATTCCCGGTGTATACTAGCTTATGTGGATGCTCAGTCATCTCTGCTGGATCAGATTCGCAGCCGTTAGTTTGAGGATGAGGACTTAGTGGCACTTCGAGATCGAGTTTTGGGAGGTGACACTGGCCTGGCTACCTTAGATTTAGATGGGGTCTTAAGATTTGGTGATCGACTTTGTGTTCCAAGAGTTGGGGGTTTGATTCAGATGATTCTTACCGAGGCCCATGACTCCAAATATTCTATTCATCCGGGCACAGCTAAGATGTATCGGGACATGAGACAGCACTACTGGTGGAGCGGCATGAGGAGAGATATTGCGGATTATGTATGGCGTTGCTTGAGTTGTCAGCAGGTTAAGGCCGAGCATTTGAGGCCTGGTGGTGAGCTTCAGAGATTACCCATTCCTGAGTGGAAATGGGAGAGGATTACCATGGACTTCGTTGTAGGATTACCCCGCACTTCCCGCGGTCTTGATAGTATTTGGGTCATCGTGGATCGATTGACCAAGTCAGCACACTTCATTCCTGCCCATACTTCCTACAGTGCTGAGAGGTTAGCCCGTATCTACCTTCGAGAGGTGGTTCGTCTTCATGGTGTGCCTGTTTCCATCATCTCAGATCGGGGACCACAGTTCACATCTAGCTTCTGGAGGACCTTCCAGGATGAGTTGGGTACCCGTGTTGACCTTAGCACAGCTTTCCACCCGCAGACCGATGGTCAGTCGAAGCGCACGATTCAGGTTCTTGAGGACATGTTGTGGGCTTGTGTTATGGATTTTGGGGTCAGTGGGACCAGTATTTGCCTTTGGCAGAGTTTGCGTATAACAATAGCTACCACTCGAGTATTCAGATGGCCTCATTCGAGGCCTTATATAGTAGGAGTTGTCGCTCTCCAGTTGGTTGGTTTTAGTCTACAGAGCCCAGGCCGCGCGGTACAGACTTGATGCGAGAGGCTTTAGATCATGTGACGGTGATTCAAGATAGGCTCAGGACAGCCCAGAGTAGACATCAGAGTTATGCAGACCGTAGGCGTCGACCGTTGAAATTTGCTGTTGGTGATAGAGTATTCCTCCGTGTGTCGCCCATGAAGGGTGTAATGAGATTTGGGAGGCGGGGCAAGCTTAGCCCCAGGTATGTAGGTCCTTTTGAGATATTGAGGACAGTTGGGGAGGTCGCATATGAGTTAGCTTTGCCCCTGGCCTTTTCAGCTATTCACCCAGTTTTTCATGTTTCGATGTTACGTCGGTATGTTCCAGATGAGTCCCATGTGATTCAGTATGATGCAGTTGACTTGGATGACAGTTTGAGATACATTGAGGAGCCAGTTGCTATTTTGGCCAGAGATGTCAGATGGTTGCGTTCCAGAGCCATTCCTGTGGTTAAGGTCCATTGGAGACATCGTCCAATTGAGGAGGCTACCTGGGAGATAGAGCATGAGATGCGGGCACAGTTCCCCGGCTTATTTGAGCATTCAGATACTTCTTGAATCCCTGCCTTAGACCTTATTTCGGGAAAGTGTTGGATTATGATAGCATGTCTCTTGATATTATTGAACATCCATACCTTGTGGTGTATATGATAATATTGACTTGAAGTATGTTTGGCCTTAGTCTTGGCTTAGACTAGTGTTGCCATAGACTTGCGAGGTTTCAGATGTCGTTGGGCAGTTGAACTTTTTCCGACGTCGTTTCGGACGGTCAGCTCCTTATAGACTGATATAGTAGACTTGAGTCTGATAGTATGAGCCTTAGCTAGGCGGTAACTCAGCTTATGACCTTGTATCCATAATGCCCTGCTTTTCTATTAGCTACAGTACCCAGCTAGAGTCCGTTGTCCAGCTTACTTATGTCCAGGCTTAGCTACAGTACCCTGTTAGAGTCCGTGGTCCAGCTTACCACTTGTGATCTGGTTTTGGCTACAGTACCCGGTTAGAGTCCGTGGTCCAGCTTACCTGTGATCTGGTTTCGGTTACAGTACCCGGTTAGAGTCCGTGGTCCAGCCCACCCGTGCCCGACCTTCGGCTACAGCACCCGGTTCGAATCCGTGGTCCAGCCCATATAGGTTGTCTCATTAGCAATAGTACCCGGTTCGAGTCCGTGGTCCAGCTTGCACGTGGTGTCTTCCCAATTCCTCACTAAAGCTTCAGTTACTCTTGATTATTCTCATCTGTAGGTTGAGGTTTTTGAGGTTGGAGAGATTCCGATTAAAGTCCGGGACGTAATGAGATCCTGAAATATAATTGGGAATGGTTTAGTTAAAAGTCTAGAAATTGGTAATATTGTGATAGACCTTCTAGCTCCATTATTTTACTTTAACTGCCAGTGCATCTGCAAGACTTATGGGGGTCCGTGCAGGTGGTTTCTTTTATTGTGCACGAGCGTACCCGTCTGGTTTATGGGAGCCCGGCGGAGTTAGTTAGATTACTTGACTTTGTTGCCTGTACGCTCGTGTACATACCCACATTTACTACCCTTTGCACTTGATGTGACCCTTTATTTGCATTTCAGTTCACTTTTGCTTATCTTGCTCAGTCGGCCTATGATGCCTACAGGGTACCTGTTGTTTTGGTACTCATGCTACACTCTGCATCTATTTTGTGATGCAGGTCCGAGCACTAGTAGCTAACGTTGATTGAGCTTGGAGTAGACTTATCTGGAGACGGGGGTGAGCACACGGCGTTCTGTACTATTTCGGTCTCCATCTGTATATATAGACTTGTCTTCTTCCCTTCGAGACAGTCCAGTCTCTGTTGTCCACTTTTGGGACTTGTACTCATTTTGTAGTAGCTCTGTGCCAGTGACTTCCAGGTTCTAGGAGGGATCTTTATTTGTATATATGTTTTTGGTTTGCGTCCGCCCGTTTATATTGTTAATTGCCTACTCTTGTTTAATTTCTACCCACAGACCCATTACTTGTTGTTCCGGGTTACGGGTTGGCTTACCTGCTGGTGGGTTATAGTAGGTACCATCATGACTTGATAAATCGGGTCGTGACAATATACGCTGAGAAACAAGGTGTACGACACTATTTGCCAGGTATACATATTTGAAAAGGACATTTTTTTGTGATTCCTTTATTTTAATGTGAATATTAATCAAATTCGTTTATTGAAAAACTTGTGGAAGACCCTGTATTCATGTTCAAACATAAGTATGACAGCTGCTTTATTTGGATTGATGTAGAGCAATCAGTCTTGAATCGTAGAGTTGACACGAGGGTTGATGAAATGGTCAATGCAGGTAGTTTCTGTAGTTATTTTATATATGAATCAAAATATAATAATGACTCTAACTAAAACTTTTATTATATAGTTTTCTTAATAATACTTTCGGTTTTCAAATATATGTTCTCCTAAATAAAACTATTCTTAAATTTCTGTTGCATGCAGGGCTGGTGGATGAGGTGCGGCAATTTTTCATTCCAGATGCAGATTACACCAAAGGAATCAGACGGTCCATTGGTGTACCTGAAATGGACAAATATTTAAGGGAAGAAAAAAATATAGACGGAGATGATGAATCAAAGAAGATGACTCTTCAAGCTTCAATTTCAAGTATCAAGTGTAATACTCAGATATTAATTTGTAACGAACTTGACAAGATTCAACGATTAATAAATGATAAAATGTGGTCGTTGCATCATATTATTGCTACTGACGTTTTCAAAGAAGATAGAAAAGAAGTTGTTGACGAAGCATGGAGGAATACTGTTTTGCAACCATGCCTAGATATTGTGGAAAGATTTCTGAAAAATGATGATCACAATATTAGTACTGAGTGTACATAAACTATCATTATCTCTATCTTATGTTATTTTTTCTCTTGGTTACTTTAATTTTTGACCTATTTTGTACAGTTTGTATCAAACTACAGATATATATACTATTCTTGTTTGTAAAATCATTGTTATTTATAGAGTATATATATTTAAGCTTTATAAAAATATTTATTTTAAGGTCCGATCCAAGCCCAAGCGCCAAGTCCAAGTCCAAATCCAAGTCTTTGATATTTAATATATATTAATATAAATACGTACTTACACAATTACATGAGATCATTCTTAATGTCAAGATAATAGAGTGAAAAAATAAATGACTATAAATGTTTGGGAAGATTCTAACCTTAAAGAATTTTAAAGAATAACATTCTTAACTCCAAATTTAAAATTGCTGCATAGACAAAGAAGTCAAAATAATAAATTTACAATCTATCGGTAAGGATCATTTAAGGAAATATATTCTACCTAATTCAATCACGATGATGGATGCTTCATTCAATAAAACAGTTATCTATTATTACATGCTGCACAAGAAAATATAAATAATTGTTATTGAAATAGTTATCGATAATTGTTCCTTTCCTTCTAATTGAATTAGACTTAGTACTTATGACGTGTTGTTAAACAGTGTATGAATTGACGCATTATCACTTGAATGTATTCCTTCAAAAATATTATTGAGTTCTTTTTACAATCCTTTCGAAATCCATATATTCGTCAATCTTGTATATGATCTCATAACAATGTGCATCTACAAACTTCATCCTAAAATTATATAAGCCTAATCACCCAAATTCAAGCTGACGTATCTGTAGGCTTTTTTCAAGAATTATTCTTATCCTAAAAGATATGGTTTTTTTAAAAAAAATTGGTATATACCTGTAACACCCCAGAATTTTTTTTTAACTAAGACTCGAACCGTTCATCTAAGTGAGTGAGATTTTACTGAGGAATTAAAATTTCTTAAGTGTTAAGGTCACTAGATGTAGCACCTTGAGTTCCAAAAAGAATTAAATTGGTAATAGCAAAATCTGAAATTTTACAAGTTAAGCTAAGTATGAGTTTTGGGTTGATTTCAAACGACCATAACTCCTAGCTCAGGATGATTTAGGTGTTCTACCAGTTACCGTAGGAAACATCTTTGAATTATCTTTCCAACGCCGCTGAGTTTGATAAGTTTCGAGGTCAGATGAGTGAGCTATGACCTTTTGAAGTTAGGCTGTCCAGTTAAGGAAAGTCAAAACCGGGTTTTAGAGGGGTATTTTGGTCTTTTCCTTACCAAAACAAATTTAATTCGTTTTTAGTAATACTTTAGGGGTCTAATCTGATTAGTTTCAGTTTTATAATTCTAAAATACACCTAGGGTTTTAGTTGAGAGTTCAAGAAGAGAAAAGAGGAGAAAGAGGAGAAAAGAGGAGAGGATCAAGCGTTCGTCGAGATTTTTGCGTGTTGTAGCGGATTTTCGCCATGGATTTGATGCCTAAGAGGTATGTAAGCTTCCATAGTGTTGGGTTCTTTCACCCACACGCCAATCATGATTTATTCAGCATAATTTCGTTCTTGAAATTTATGGATTTAAGTTCTTGATGAGTTCTTGATAAGTGTTCTTGAAGTTTATTAAGTTTTGAAGTAAGATTCTGCTTAGGTCAACTTTAAACGACCATATCTCTTAGAATATTAAGAGTTACGTGAGCCATAACCTATCCAATTAAAGGTAATTGAATCTACTTTCCAACCCCACCAGTTTCACGTCAATCCAATATCTGAGTAAAAAGTTATGACTATTTTAGTAACCTATACAGTGCTGTTACGAATTAGCCGACGGGAAAATATTGAAAATAATCGTTTTTTTCTTTTTACCTCCAAGAAAACCATCAACGAATTTCTTGACTAATAAAAAGCTCAAAACAATCAGATTTTCATCTTCACTCATGAAAATCATAATTTTTGGCTATAGAGATTTTAAGAAACTAACTCGAGAATCTCAAGAAAGGTCTTCTTGATTGTTTACCTTCAAGCTAGGGTTTCAAGGCTTCTAATCAAGTTCTTCTTCAAGATTCTTAAAGATTCTTCAAGATTCTTCAATAATCTTGTTCTTCTAGGTATGTAAGGCTATCATAGTGTTGGACTAGTTCGTCCTCACACCCTACATCTACTTTCAGATCAGTAAAAGAGTAATCTAGGAAACTTTCCCTAGATTTGAGTATTCTTGAGATAAGTTGATTTTGAGTTCTTGAATTCACGTTTCTTTTAAAAGTTATATTCCTAATTATCGAATAGCTATATTGTTATTGAGATCCTTCATATCATGAATCATAACTCTTGAATTCATAATTCAAATTCAAGAGAGAGTTAAGAGTAGAGTTCAAGGAAGCCTTTGAGTTCAATTGTGAATCCTTTGAGATCAACTATCGATTTGAACTAAGTTTTGAGGAAGTAAGTCAGAGAATGAGAAGAGTCACATACATGAGTTTCATAATGTTATGTAGACCTACGAGTCAAGTCGTTCATGCCCATAAATTCCGCATGAACTCCAGAAGTTGAGTATCTTTGAGAGGAGTAGTATCTTCAAGTTCTAAGTCTTGAGTATTGAGTTCCTAATCCCCTTTGAGATTATATTTCTAAGCATGGGACTATTACATGTTACCCATAAAGTCTTTGAGTTGAATTGTTCATGCCCATAATTCCGCATGAATCCTATAAGTCGAGCAGTCTTGAGAAGAGAAGTATCTTTGAGTCTTTGAGTTGAGTCGTTCATGCTTATAATTCCGCACGAACCCTCTGAGTTGAGCATTCTTGAAATTAGTAATATCATTGAAGTTCTTGAGTTCCAAGTATTTGAGTTCTATCTATGGTTATTGAAAACCTTGCATTGAGTAGTTCATGTCCATAATTCGGTATGAACCATATTTTAAGAAGTCTTTTACAAACGTTTTAACTTTGTTTTAAGACTTAAGTTTTGAGTTCAGTAAAGAGTAAAGAGTAAAGTTTGAAGTCTTTTTCTTCAAAAGTATATGGGGACTAAGTATTCCCAAAGAGTTTATAAATGTTTTCACATTTAAATAAGAACGGAAACTGAGATTTCCAAAGGGCCTTCGGGCTAGTTTTCAGAAAAGAGTAATAGCTTTCTAAATGAAGCAAGCAGGGAAACTGAGATTTCCAAGATAGCCTTTGAGCTAAGTTTTTGAGCAATTATCTCAAATCAGCAGAAAGAAGTATGTTTTTAAAACATAAGAGCTAGTATATTTTTGGGAGTAGTATTGAGCACCGATATGGGGGAGAGTTTAGACAACTCACAGCCTCCATAAACCATGTAGCCACCATGGGTAGAAAAGGGTCATACTTTTTAGATGAACCTTTTTCGAAATAGACTAGTGGATCCATTAGGCAGTTCAGGTCCTATACCTTTGGCCGGGTATAGGATGCGCTGGCAGCGTGAGGTAGATCGCTGTATCATCACTATAGCTCTTATGTGATGGTTGTCGGTTAGAGAAACTCCCACAGAAGTTATTGTATTTTTATATACATCAGTTTATTGTATTTTTATATACATTTCAGAGTTATGTTGTATCCTTGCATACACACAGATTTCACAGCATGTTTTTAAACAGTTTGTTTCTTTATATTGCACTTGTTTTAAATTGCTTTATATTGAAATGAGTTCAGTCATATTGAGTTGAGTATTCAAAGTTGAGTATCCAGAGTTGAGTATCCAGAGTCGAATATCATATCTTTGAGTCGAATATCATATCCTTGAGTTGAGTATCTAATCTCTGAGTTGAGTATCTTATCCTTGAGTACTTCTGAGTTGAGTAGGTTTGAGTAGTTTGGAGTATTCCTTGAGTTGAGTAAGATTGAAAAGAGGCAAGTATGTTTCCTTTTTATCAAGTTTCAAGCTTATGTTTATGTTTTAGAATTCCCCTTACATGCTCGTACATTCCACGTACTGAGCCATTTGGCCTGCATCTTCTCATGATGCAGACACAGGTATTCAGGATCATCAACAGGAGCTTCGTTGATACATTCGAGAGTTCGAGTTAGCTATGGTGAGCCTCATTGCTTCCGGAGGATTCCTTTTACTTTCAGTTGTTAGGAGGTCGTGGGTATTGTCCAGACTTCCATCATTGTGACTTAGAGTCTTCATAGATAGACAGTAGAGTTTTAGAAGTCTTCATTTATTTTGTTAAATGTTTTAAAGACTAAAGTTGCCTTTTTATGGCGAGTTGTATATATTTTATTATACAGAGTTTTCTTTGGACTTAAAGTTTGTATTTAAGTTATATGAACTTTTATTTCAGTTTTTAAGCTTTGTATGTTTGAATCAGTTTTCCGCTTGTAGTCAGCCAGGATGAGGGTTCGCTTGGGGACCAGCAATGGTTTTCGAGTGCCGGCCACGTCCAGGGTGTAGGCTCGGGTCGTGACAATACCAATTCATAAGTTCATAATCACATTTTTACTATAATTTTCCGGTTATATGCGATCTCCAAACAATGTATGTTTGTTAAGTTTATCCTAAAATTATTTACTTGTCATTACCAAAATTCAAGTTGACATATCTATACATTTTTCAAAAGTCATTGATCTTATCCTAAAAGATATCAGTATTTCTGAATATGGTATGATAATTAATAAGTCCACAAATACATTTTACTATAAATGCTCAATGCAATCTCTTTCATAATCACCATCAAGAAAAATATATTATTTTACATAGTTTATTACATCTCAAGCAAGGTTTCTACTTTTTAACCTTATATTTATAAGATTTTTTAATGAATAAGTGTATGCACGAGTGGTTTTCATTATATTATTTAGTATTTTAAACTAATTATTATTATAATTTTATTTTATGTGTAGCTAAAATGAATACCTTCATCATCAACAACAACAAGTTCAACAAGAAGAAAGTGGTGTTCATAATGGGAGCAACAGGAACGGGAAAATCCCGTCTCTCTATTGACCTTGCCACCCATTTTGGAGGTGAAATAATCAACTCGGACAAAATGCAAGTTTATAAGGGACTTGAAATCGTGACTAACAAGATCACATACGCTGAGAAACAAGGTGTACGCCACTATTTGCTAGGTATACATATTTGAAAAAGACATTTTTTTGTGATTCCTTTATTTTAATGTGAATATTAATTGAAAATTATTTTGTTTCACAATTTTTTAGGTGAAATTGAGCCAGATTCAAACTTCACGGCCGAAGATTTCTGTCTGAAGTGCATTGAATACATAGAAAAAATTTTGAAGACTCAATGTGTTCCAATTATTGTTGGAGGGTCAAATTCGTTTATTGAAAAACTTGNCGCTGAGAAACAAGGTGTACGACACTATTTGCTAGGTATACATATTTAAAAAAGAAATTTTTTTGTGATTCCTTTATTTTAATGTGAATATTAATTGACAATTATTTTGTTTCACAATTTTTTAGGTGAAATTGAGCCAGATTCAAACTTCACGGCCGAAGATTTCTGTCTGAAGTGCATTGAATACATAGAAAAAATTTTGAAGACTCAATGTGTTCCAATTATTGTTGGACGGTCAAATTCGTTTATTGAAAAACTTGTGGAAGACCCTGTATTAATGTTCAAACATAAGTATGACAGTTGCTTTATTTGGATTGATGTAGAGCAATCAGTCTTGAACCGTAGAGTTGACACGAGGGTTGATGAAATGGTCAATGCAGGTAGTTTCTGAAGTTATTTTATATATGAATCAAAATATAATATTGACTCTAACTAAAACTTTTCTTATATAGTTTTCTTAATAATACTTTCGGTTTTCAAATATATGTTCTCCTAAATAAAACTATTCTTAAATTTATGTTGCATGCAGGGCCGGTGGATGAGTTGCGGAAATTTTTCATTCCAGATGCAGATTACACCAAAGGAATCAGACGGTCCATTGGTGTACCTGAAATGGACAAATATTTAAGGGAAGAAAAAAATATAGACGAAAATGATGAATCAAAGAAGATGATTCTTCAAGCTTCAATTTCAGGTATCAAGCGTAATACTCAGATATTAATTTGTAACCAACTTGACAAGATTCAACGATTAATAAATGAGAAAATGTGGTTGTTGCATCATAGTATTGCTACTGACGTTTTCAAAGAAGATAGAAAAGAAGTTGTTGACGAAGCATGGAGGAATTCTATTTTGCAACCATGCCTATATATTGTGGAAAGATTTCTGAAAAATGATGATCACAATATTAGTACTGAGTGTACATAAACTATCATTATCTCTATCTTATGTTATTTTTTCTCTTGGTCACTTTAATTTTTGACCTATTTTGTACAGTTTGTATCAAACTACAGATATATATACTATTCTTGTTTGTAAAATCATTGTTATTTATAGAGTATATATATTTAAGGTTTATAAAAATATTTATTTTAAGGTCCGATCCAAGCCCAAGCGCCAAGTCCAAGTCCAAATCCAAGTCTTTGATATTTAATATATATTAATATAAATACCTACTTACACAATTACATGAGATCATTCTTAATGTCAAGATAATAGAGTGAAAAAATAAATGACTATAAATGTTTGGGAAGATTCTAACCTTAAAGAATTTTAAAGAATAACATTCTTAATTCCAAATTTAAAATTGCTTCATAGACAAAGAAGTGAAAATAATAAATTTACAATCTATCGGTAAGGATCATTTAAGGAAATATATTCTACCTAATTCAATCACGATGATGGATGCTTCATTCAATAAAACAGTTATCTATTATTACATGCTGCACAAGAAAATATAAATAATTGTTATTGAAATAGTTATCGATAATTGTTCCTTTCTTTCTAATTGAAATAGACTTAGTACTTATGACGTGATGTTAAACAGTGTATGAATTGACGCATTATCACTTGAATGTATTCCTTCAGAAATATTATTGAGTTCTTTTTATAATCCTTTCGAAATCCATATTTTCGTCAATCTTGTATATGATCTCATAACAATGTGCATCTACAAACTTCATCCTAAAATTATTTAAGCCTAATCACCCAAATTCAAGCTAACGTATCTGTAGGCTTTTTTCAAGAAATATTCTTATCCTAAAAGATATGGTTTTTTAAAAAAAATTGGTATATACCAATTCATAAGTTCATAATCACATTTTTACTATAATTGTCCGGTTATATGCGATCTCCAAACAATGTTCATTTGTTATGTTTATCCTAAAATTATTTACTTGTCATTACCAAAATTCAAGTTGACAAATATATACATTTTTCAAAAGTTATTGATCTTTTCCTAAAAGATATCAGTATTTCTGAATATGGTATGATAATTAATAAGTCCACAAATACATTTTACTTTAAATGCTCAATGCAATCTCTTTAATAATCACCATCAAGAAAAATATATTAATTTACATTGTTTATTACATCTCAAGCAAGGTTTCTACATTTTAACCTTATATTTATAAGATTTTTTAATGAATGAGTACAGGCACGAGTGGTTTTCATTAGATTATTTACTATTTTAAACTAATTATTATTATAATTTTCTTTTATGTGTAGCTAAAATGAATACTTTCATCAACAACAACAACAAGTTCAACAAGAAGAAAGTGGTGTTCATAATGGCAGCAACAGGAACGGGAAAATCCAGTCTCTCTATTTGTAATGACTTGAAAAGTTGACTTTGGTCAACCTTCTTGGAAGTCGTGCTCAGATGAAAATTCTGACAGCTAGGTTAGCTTCGGAAGATTGATTTTGGGCTAGAACGACCTTTTGTTCACTTCCCGAGGCTTTAGATGGCAATTGTGGAATCTGGTTCAAAACGATACTGGGTGTGGGACCCACTTTTCATCGAAGCTAGCTCCAAATGGAAATTCCGCCTTCACCGTTGAGTCCGAAATATCGTTTCCAATCAGATTCCATATAAGGTTTGTATTTTTTCGACTTTGAACGAGTCCGAAACATCGAAATTTAAGTTTGAAGGAATGTAGAATTTTGACGCGGCGGTGACGTGGCAGAGCCACGTGACGACACGTGGCAGAGGAGTGAAATCTGGAAATTTCCAGAATTTAAAAACGAAATTCGTCCAATTTTTTTGTTCAACTTCAACTCAAGATTGCTCCTTCATTTTGAATCCAAATTAAGTGATTCAAAAGGCAAACTTCAAGAGAATTTCGAGGGGAATCTAGCGGTGATCTCGGAAACGCGAGGGGAGGCTTCGTTTGAGGTAAGAAATCAATTTTAGCCACTGCCAGGGTGATTTTCCGGGTTGAATTGTTGTTGAATTTTGAATTGTGAGATCTTGATCATCTTAGGTCCGTTTTGAGTCATTCTTGTGGCTAACTTGTAGA
>NW_026033831.1:14775-16689 GCF_019186545.1 Solanum stenotomum
CTGGTGGGTTATAGTAGGTGCCATCATGACTTGATAAATCGGGTCGTGACACTATTGACCTTCCCACCCATTTTGGACGAGAAATAATCAACTCGGACAAAATGCAGGTTTATAAGGGACTTGAAATCGTGACTAACAAGATCACATACGCTGAGAAACAAGATGTACGACACTATTTGCTAGGTATACATATTTAAAAGAGATATTTTTTTGTGATTCCTTTATTTTAATGAGAATATTAATTGACAATTATTTTGTTTCACAATTTTTTAGGTGAAATTGAGCCAGATTTAAACTTCACGGCCGAAGATTTCTGTCTGAAGTGCATTGAATACATAGAAAAAATTTAGAAGACTCAATGTGTTCCAATTATTGTTGGAGGGTCAAATTCGTTTATTGAAAAACTTGTGGAAGACCCTGTATTCATGTTCAAACATAAGTATGACAGTTGCTTTATTTGGATTGATGTAGAGCAATCAGTCTTGAACCGTAGAGTTGACACGAGGGTTGATGAAATGGTCAATGCAGGTAGTTTCTGTAGTTATTTTATTTATGAATCAAAATATAATAATGACTCTAACTAAAACTTTTCTTATATAGTTTTCTTAATAATACTTTCGATTTTCAAATATATGTTCTCCTAAATAAAACTATTCTTAAATTTATGTTGCATGCAGGGCTGGTGGATGAGGTGCAGTAATTTTTCATTCCAGATGCAGATTACACCAAAGGAATCAGACGGTCCGTTGGTGTACCTGAAATGGACAAATATTTAAGGGAAGAAAAAAATATAGACGGAGATGATGAATCAAAGAAGATGATTCTTCAAGCTTCAATTTCAAGTATCAAGCGTAATACTCAGATATTAATTTGTAACCAACTTGACAAGATTCAACGATTAATAAATGAGAAAATGTGCTCGGTGCATCATATTAGTGCTACAGACGTTTTCAAAGAAGATAGACAAGAAGTTGTTAACGAAGCATGGAGGAATACTGTTTTGCAACCATGCCTAGATATTGTGGAAAGATTTTTGAAAAATGATGATCATAATATTAGTACTGAGTGTACATAAACGATCATTATCTCTATCTTATGTTATTTTTTCTCTTGGTCACTTTAATTTTTGACCTATTTTGTACAGTTTGAATCAAACTACAGATATATATACTATTCTTGTTTGTAAAATCATTGTTATTTATAGAGTATATATATTTAAGGTTTAGAAAAATATTTATTTTAAGGTCCGATCCAAGCCTAAGCGCCAAGTCCAAGTCCAAATCCAAGTCTTTGATATTTAATATATATTAATATAAATACGTACTTACACAATTACATGAGATCATTCTTAATGTCAAGATAATAGAGTGAAAAAATAAATTACTATAAATGTTTGGGAAGATTCTAACCTTAAAGAATTTTAAAGAATAACATTCTTAACTCCAAATTTAAAATTGCTGCATAGACAAAGAAATGAAAATAATAAATTTACAATCTATCGGTAAAGATCATTTAAGGAAATATATTCTACCTAATTCAATCACGATGATGGATCCTTCATTCAATAAAACAGTTATCTATTATTACATGCTGCACAAGAAAATATAAATAATTGTTATTGAAATAGTTATCGATAATTGTTCCTTTCCTTCTAATTGAATTAGACTTAGTACTTATGACGTGTTGTTAAACAGTGTATGAATTGACGCATTATCGCTTGAGTGTATTCCTTTAGAAATATTATTGAGTTCTTTTTACAATCCTTTCGAAATCCATATTTTCGTCAATCTTGTATATGATCTCATAACAATGTGCATCTACAAACTTCATCTTAAAATTAATTAAGCCTAATCACCCAAATTCAAGCTGACGTATCTGTAGGCTTCTTTCAAGAATTATTCTTATCCTAAAAGA